>NC_056747.1:513692218-513992218 GCF_019279795.1 Protopterus annectens | reverse complement strand
TTGAGGAATCTCCCCATATTTATATGACCTAGTGAATAATAGATGTAATGGCAGTGTAAGTTCTTGCTTAAGTGTTCTCAGGTCATTGTTACTTATTCCGTCTCCTCCCTGCACTTTGTTTGGATCCAGTTTGCACAGTTCTTTTTCAATATAATCTAATTTGATTCCAGTATCTGGGGTTACCTGGATGTCACAAGGGCAACTTACCACCCCTTTTGTGAAGCCAAACTGTTTTGCATAAGATTTTGTAAATATATCTATAGTCTGTTGTGTCTGAGAATAAATTTTAGAATCTGCACATAGTTTATCAATTTGTGTATCTTTACTCCTTCTACATCTTATGTATCTATAAAAAGGTTTCCTATTATGCTCAATATCTTTATATAAATTTTCTTCAAATTTTTCTTGATCTTGTCTAACACTATGCTTAATCTGTTTGTCCAGTTCGTTTGGTTCAGTTTTCAAAGTTGCAGTTCGACCTCTCTTCCATTTCTTATATTTTTTGTCTCTTACCTTAATCAGGTATCTTGCTCTTATGGAAATATACCTCCCTGATGTTGCGTGCCTAGATCCTCATGTTAAAATTTTTTTTTTTTTTACTTTTTGCACTCAAACAATTTCTCTTTCAAAACTTTCCACATTCCATCTGCAGTTTTTCCACTGAACACCTCACTCCAGTTAGTTTTATATAGTAACTGTTTTACTTCCCTATAGTCTGTAATTAACCTTCTGTGCATTGGCTTAGATTTCAGTTTGGCAGAATTATCTAGCAACAAATTAACCTTTATGACCCCATGATCACTGCACATCAATGGTGGTAAAACCTGACTTGTAGTTACAGCAATTTCTTTGGGAACACAAACAATATCTAGTATATTCCGTCCCCTGGTAGGATTTTTTACAATCTGAAGCATTTGTTGTTCCTGAATATACTCTGTGAATAATTTCTTTACTAACGTTGAATCAATATTATTCCAGTCTGTTTCTGGTAAATTTAAGTCCCCAGCTATTATTATTCTTCCCTCCTGTGTTTCATGTAAGAAATGTATGAATTCCTCTAGGTCATCTGCACTTGACTTTGGTGGTCTGCACACTCCAACAATTGTTATATGTTCCAGGGTTGTCTTTATTGTCACAGTTACACAGTCTATAGTACTGGTGTTATCACTGAACATGTAATAATCACAAGTCTCATAGCTATCTTTAATCCCCATCATAACACCGCCACCTGATTTTGTGTTAGAATGTCTGTTACAGTAAAAGCATTTATACCCTGAAAGAACTGATTTCCAGTCATTTTTCTTTAACCACGTTTCAAAACTATAACAACATCAATCTTGTGGGAACGTAGCAAATTTTCTAATAAAAAAACGTTATTATTAATGCTCCTAGCATTACCAACCATCAGAGGTGCATCAAATGTTGCTATCTGTGAACTGTTACATTTTCTGACCTGGCAAAAATCCTGGCTAGTATTTGTCAAATATTGCAAAATATCTGCTGCAAAAATTCTCTTCCCTGATCTAGACAAATGCCCACCATCCTGTCTGAACACGTGTGCCCAAAAGAAGGCTTGGATGCTCTACGCATTTCCATTTTTTAAAATAGGACATTTTTTCCATGTAGATATTTATCCAAAAAATCTTTTCATTCGCAGTGACCTGACTATCCTTTCTATAAGTGATTTGTGAAAAACAAGTCCTAACACCAGTACATCCTGTACTATCTAGGAGGGCTGTCAGTTCCCGACTAACAGTCAGAGAATCTTTGTTCGTGACATCATTTGTACCAACATGAATAAAAACAGATCCATACTTCCTTACATTAAGACATTCCAAGGCTTTTTTCACGTCTTCTATTTTTGATCCTGGCAAGCATAACACTACTCGATGTTCATTATCATCTCTGAAAATATAAGTATCAGTTCCTCTAATAACTGAATCTCCAATTACAAGAATATCTTTGCTGACCATCTCTGAAGAATATTCAGCTTCTAATACAGTCATTTCTGCTCTATCAATTGTTATGAAGGATAGATCTTCATCACTATTAGTCTTATTCATTCCACTGTTTTCATTGCATATTAAATTCTCATCCAGCTGGCATTGTAAATTCACAGCTTGAGTCATGTAGTCACATCAGTCTTCCTTGTTATTTGTTGAGAACTTCTTCCTTTCTTTCTTTTTTTGTTTCTTTCTAAACAAACCGGATCCTCAGATTGCTGAGTACTTGCATCCACAATTCCATAGTTCTTAGGGGCCTCATCATGTTTCATAGGAGTTGAATGTTCTTTGCAGAAAATAGATGCATCATTTCCTAAATCTGTTCTATTTGTTCTACGCCTAACATTATCTAGTTCATCAGTCCAGTCATTAATATATGATACAATGGGTCTATATTATATTCTCGAAAGCCGAGAATGTCAAATCTGACATTGTCGACACGAGAATATCGAACGCTCAGAATCTCGAGCATGTAAATGGAAATTTCCGTAAAGAGTAGTGTGGTCTTGGAGTTGGTATATTTAAGTAGCAGAGGTGTGGGGTGCAGGGGGGGCTTTCCCCCCTGCTTAAACCCATTAGGGTACTTTTTTCTTTTTTTTTTTTGTCTTTTTATAAGGTTGATGTTTGAAGACGTCGACCATATGTTGTTCGATATTTTCAAACGTTGATCTTATAATACAGACCAGATATAACATTTCTCCAAGCCATGCCAGTTGCACATGTGCAATCATCATCATTAAGTCGAGATTTGCTTCTAACAATGGTAAGCAAATCATCCAGCTTTTGGCACGAGGAACAAAGATCACCAGTGTTATCAACTGTTACCTTTAAATATGCATAGCATTTATTACACTGTATAAGATACTTGTGCATTAGCAAATTGTTAATTGCATTCTCATTTAAGGAATCCATATTTAGCTTTAATTGAATAAAATAATTGCAAAGGAAAAAATTACACAAAGTCAGTAGCAAAGAATTCAAAGGAACCTAAATCAACTTCTATGACACAAATTATACCAGCAATATCCAACTAAATAATAAAATACAATAAAGTTGTTCTGACCATACAAGCAGTTCCTGCATACAAGTTCTACCAGCCAGACAGAAGTTGTAATTTCTTTACGTGCAGTAGCTTCTGCTCACTATAGCTTACAATCGCACCTCCTTTTAACAGTAAAAATAAATAAAACTTCTCTTACCAGTCAACTCCACAACAAATCACAGACCAAGACAGGATTGTTTTGATATGCTCGTGCTTATGTCTTTAGATGTTGGTCTGTACTGTACATCACACACATGATCCCTCAACAGGACATAGAACATAACGGTGACATATGGACACAGTCACCCAGAACTGAATTATCCCAGTAGAGAATAGTCTCTTTAGGATAAAAGAGTCTAAGCACATCCAGAAGGACAACATGCAGATGGAAAAGAAAGACCATCAGCCAGGAGGGAAACCAAAACAAAGTCTAAAAGAAAAAAGGGAGATGGAGGGAAGAAGTGAATACTGCAACAACAAAGAGAAGGACATCTTCTGTTATGGTAAGATGTTATACAACTGTACTGTGTCCATCTATATCATTGTTGTAGTAGTCGTCACTGTAGTGAGAGTACAAAAGCTCAAGAAAAGGAAGGGGAAGGCTAGGAAGAGGCCTCAGCAAATCCATGCAGAATGGCTCTAGCAAAACCTGCTCTGGTCCTAGAAACTATATGCTATAATCCTTAGTAAAGGTATGCACTGAAGATCAAGTAGCAGCTTCAAGGATAGAACTGGTGTCCAACCACTTGAAGAAAGCAGCATTAGAGGCAAAAGCCCTACTGGAGTAAGCCCTAACTGAAGCAGACAGACATTTGCCAAGAAAAGAATAGCAAAAGGAAATGGTCTTAGATATCCAGGATGAGATGGTTTGCTTAGAAACAGCCATACTGAATGTCCTGGGATGAAAAAGAACAAAAAAGCTGGTCAGACTTATAAATGGCCTTAGTTTTCCCAAACAACACCTGAGCTGCCTGTGCAAATCCGAAGTTTGTAGAACCCTCTCACTAGCATACTAAGGACTGAGGAAAAAAGGAGGGAATCAAACTATCTGAATCAAAGACAATTCACTAACCATCACTATCCCCCCTTTTCCCATTTTTTTCTACAGGGGGTCGAGGTATTGAGTTAACTGTCACCAACAATTCAGTGTCACACTCCTACCTTCTTCAACACTCAATGCCTGTCGCAGACAAGGCAGCCCACAGGATTTTTTGCAGGGGGGGTGCAAACCCAGAGCCTGGCCCATGCAGCCCCATCCCCTCTGCCCATGGAGCCCCAACCCCTCTCCCCATGCAGCCCCCCCCCCACCAGCCATTACAGGGTCCCATTACTTGACTATTTCTCCCTAGCTGCCATAAACACTGTTCAAAATTCTCAGTGTGCATACTGTTTTATGCTTTACTTCTACAATGATTACAGATATCCAGATTTAATTAGGAATCCATGATAAGTTGTTTTACATACTCCATGTACATTGCAACTAACTCAAGGGAACATTCAGCTGCCAGCCTTTTTGAAATCTGATCGAGAAGGATTGTCTGTTCAGTTCTCTATACTGGAACAATTTCTCATTCATTGCTAATAATCATTTTATTTACTTGGGTACTAACAGAGTTTTCCTTTTTACCTACCATAAAGACAAGGTATTTGTTTTATCTCAAAATACTTCCCCTTGTTTTATTTATTTATAAGTGACTTAGAAACAACTACTGGGGAATGGTGTTCATTAGCTCAGTATTTCTCATGTAGTATACTAAACTGAGTCCCGTAAGTGTGTTCAGATTATACAGATTTAAACAGATTAGTTTATAACACTAGTGTTACTTGGCTTCCAAGATTAGATCTCAGTAACACAAGTTGCTGTTTAAATAAAAGCTGGCATTCTGTGCTCTGAATGCATGGCACATTATAGCTGTATTTAACTTAAACTGTGTGCAGTCACTAAATTATGCATATCTTTTAATTAATGCTTAATCAAGCATTTCTTCATAATCCCAACATTGACACAGTTGCAAGTCATCATCTTTTTAATGATAATTCCATTACTCCTAATATATGCACATTATTAATTCTTTTTTCAAGATTAGTTTTACTGAGTGGGCGAGGGAAATTCTGGATGTTTTCTGCTTTTGCGTGGTTGACCCTTAGTTATATGAAACTGGGTCTATTATCAATGATGTGAACAACTTCATTATATGCTTAACTAAAAGCTTTAGACCTTATTTCTTGACACAGACATTACAGTATCCTTCCTTTTACTGTGATAAACCAGATTAGCCATGCATAAGAAGTGTACATATTTATATATATGATTATACATATGATTATAATATATACAGATTGTTTTAATTATAATATTAAATAATTTAATTATATCCCTTCTATAATACAGCACCACTTGTTAGTGTTTTTTAAATTTATAGTTTTGAATGTTTTTCCAGCAAGCATTGAAACAAAACATATGAACTAATAATGACAAACTGCCCAATTCAGAACATTTCAACCATAAAAGGCCACTTAAACTTCTGTCATTACAATCCACCAATGTCAGTCAGTATGCACAATCTCTGCAGAAGTAAAAGTCATCTGAATAATTCCACATTAAAGAGATCTGAAACTAATGAAGAGGTTGCTGCTAGAAAACAACTTTATTTTCAGTGTTTCATCTACAAATTCAGTGCCTACTGCCCTTAAAGAATAAATTGCCCATGCTACATTAAAAAAATAGTAAGCTAGTATATTGCAATAGGGAATGGGTGGCAAGTTGAAAAACAGGTTCATAGTTATTAGGCATTTCCTCCAAAGGAGGACATACTCAGGACTGCAGCACTCCATCTCCTTAAAATGCAAATCTACATGCTGTGGAAGTAGAACCTATAGCCTTCTACATCAAGATGCAAGTATGCTACCTGCTGTGCTACTAACACTGCTTTTAAATTCTATATGACAATAGTGATACCATTTGCTGAACAAAACAGTTGTACATTTTAAGTAAACTTAGCATGAGCAGCAGTAACTTTTTCTTCCCTTGAAGCTCACAATTCCTTAAAAATGCACTTGAAAATAAATTCCACCTGCTAACTCTAACTAGGGCATGTCCATCTCTTTCACACACACCTCCCTCATCTTAGTGCAAGAAATCTGGACAAAGCTTAAAATAAACAAACAGGGACAGATTATCAATACTGCCTTCATGAACTTAGAAAATTGCTAAAAATAACAGAATTTGTTAGTATGCACTTTTTTTTAAAAGATATGACGTCTAAAACTCAAATGTCTGTTATTATTTAGCAACTTCAATCCTTTTAGGGGGAATATGAGGCAAAAACCTGGACAGCTGATGGGTATGCTACCTCACTCATACATACACATACACACACACACTACCTCTCAATCTCTTAGCACAAGAAATCTGGACAAAGCCTGCTATAATGTTGGGACAAGGGCCCAACACTAGGGACCCATTTAGAAAGTTGCAATAACAGGATTTGTGTTAAAATGCATTTTCTAAAGGGTGAAGTCTGAAGCTCAAACAAATGTCATTATTTAGCAACTTTAATCCTTAGCTCATCCCAGTGATTTGTCAAAAAAATCATTTTTATGAGGGACAGACCAAAAATATGAGGCAAAATTTTGGACAGTCTGAGAAAATCTTTACAGTTCTGAGGTATGACACACACACACATACGTACCCCTACCTCCATAGAAAGTGGATAGAAGAGCAAGTTTTGTATTAGTATGCATTTTCTGAGGATATGAAGCCTAAAACTCAAATGTCTGTCAATATTTTGACTTCAATCCTCAGTGATTTGCAAGAAAAACACAATTTTATGAGAAACAAACCAAAAATATGAGGCAAAAATCTGGATAATTGTGAGGTATGACCCCCCCCCCCTTACTTACACACACACACAGACCTACCTCCCTCTTATACACACACCTACCTCTCTGTAGAGCAGGTGTTTGCTTTACCACTAGTTGCCTTTAAGTGAAGGAGTTCAAAGAGTGCTGCGTCATTTGTAGTATAGAAGTCTAAGTTGAAATCACCCCTCAGGACTCTGTATGATATTGAAGAGAGGGGCAAAGCATTTAGTCTATCAAAATGGCTGAGGGTACTCAGACCTGAGATCTTTATAGAGAGGAAACATTGAGGGCTCTGAAGTTGCTTTAGATGCTAAGGGAGGTATATGCCATAGGGTACATGCCTCAAATAGCAAGTTAGTTATTATCCGAAATCCAATCGTAATACTCTGTGTTAAGCATTGATCAGTGCTACTATGCTCTAGCCTCACATAAAAGTTTCAACAGCAGCACCACAGAACAGAATTGGAAACCTGTAACAGCCTTAAAAGCTGTAGTACAATTTGCACTGAGTTTTGACTGATGTAACAATCTAGATTGTTAAAAGGAATAAATAGAAAAAACAGCGTACACAGCCTACAACACAAATTCTAATACAGCGCAAGTACAGAAATTAAAAAACACCACTCAAAGTTATAAATGGACCAAGAGAGCAGCCTTTTTACTGCATTTAAAGAATACTTAAAAATGCATAAATAGCATTGAGTGGTCAGTACTTGTACACTTTTAGGCCTTCCACACACTACAAAAGACATGTTAACAATGAGACACTTTGAAAATGTCTTGTTTGTAGCTATAGTCAGGAAAAATGCATAAAGTCACTATAGTAATGGAAATCTCAAAGCACTTCCTTTACAGACAAGGTACGCATACAAGTAGATTATATATATATATATATATATATATATATATATATATATATATATATATATATGTTGAATCAGAAAAACAGTTTTATCATATATTCAGATGCATACGTTAATGTCTGCATCACCTAATCATTTTAACCACTATAAATAAGAGCTAACTTATTCAACCACTAATAGTACCAAAAAAAAAAAAAAAAAAACAGACAATTCAAAAGTGGAAAAGCTACAGTAAAGTACTAGATATATGCATTTAATTAGTTTTTACTACATACAATGACCTAAAGCTTACATGTGATTTGTTTTGGAAGTAACCAGTATCTCACCCAGCAGTGTTATTTTGTAAACACCGTCCATATGTCACTATCAAGTGAAACGTAATGCAGTTTACAGAATACTGCCCTTCCTGCCTGGCTATCTCCATAAAAAAAACTACACACACCTCCAACACCTTTAGTCTGATATTCCATGGCTGTACGGAGCTTAACAGTACTTATTTTAACAGCAAGCAAACATCTTAAAGTACACTGAGCAGAAGCGGAATATGCATCAAATACATTTTAAGCAATTTACATTTCTTAATTTACATATCCTTCACCAGCAACACATCTTGAAAGATCAAGTAATGAATAACTTACACAAATTAAAAAGCTAGCAGACTACATGTCAACATTAACAATGTATAACTGCATTTATTTTACACAAATACAATTTTAAAATGCCCAGAGCTTGTACCCTTTCTCACAACTGCCCATCTCTCACCCTGTTGTTGGTCCCAAGGTCTCATTAAACTCCCCAGACAATCATGCACACTTTACTCAAACGGCAGGCTCCAGTCAGGCCTCATGACTATGCAGATAGGATCTTTCCGCAAATTAGAACACTCACTATTTTCTTTAACAGCTTTCATTAACTCTGTCTTCACTTTTACATCCTGCCGACATGGTTAACAAGAACTTGAGCTGTGCGATCCGCAAGTCGGGATTTTTTTAGTAATCCCTCATCTTCCAGATTTTCTAAAGGCATTATTTCCAAGAACAGAAAACCATCTCTAGGTACCAGAACACACTGAATTAAATGCATCTACACTTAACACACTACTAGCAGCCCTCCCTGAGTCGCACAGACAAGAAGACGAAAACAGGTCGCAAACACCTGTTGCATCTGTGCAACTGGATGGGATGCAAAGGGCGTTCTTAAAGAGGAATGCCCTTTAAAAAAAACAAAAATACTTTTTTTTTTTTTTTTTTTTAATTAAAATAAATTTCTCAGCCAGCCCAGTTCCAGGGGGGTGCAAGTGCACCCCCTTGCACCTGCCTGTGGGCGCCCTTGGTCGCAGATGATCTTTCACACAATCCATCCACCTCTTTGCTGGACATCCTCGCTTCCTCTTAACTTCTTCCTGACTGCCCCAAATCTTCCTCACCAGATTATCTTCTGCTTTTCTGCATATGTGTCCAAACCAATGTAATCTGTTCTCTTTGATCTTTTCTGCAATTGGAACTACTTTGGCTTTTGCTCTTATGTCCTCATTTCTTTGTCTGTCCCAGTCTGCATCCTACCACCCTTCTCAGGCAATTCATTTCCATCACCTCTAGCATCTTCATCTGTTCTGCCTTTACTGCCCAGGTTTCTATACCATACAGTAATACTGGTCACACCACTGTCTTGTACACCTTACTTTTCCACTTCTTTGGCATTCTTCCATCACAGACTACACCTGACACTCTATGCCAGTTGGCTGCAGCCCCTCTGACTCTAGTCATTCAGACTTCCCTTCTCCTCAACCACCCCTCCCAGATACGTGAAGCTGTTTACCTGTTCCATCTTCCTTTCCCTCTCTATTCTCAGCTTCTTCTGATTTCCCCAGTTTGCTGCCATTACCACCATCTTATCTGTGCTTATTTACATCCCGTGTGCCTTCAGTTTTGCATTCCATTGTCCTATCCTTTGCTAAAGTTCTAGCGCAGATTCTGCCTGCAATGCCACATCGTCTGCATACAGCAACTTTGTTGATCTGCCTCCTCCAACCTGTCTGCTAATGTAATCCATCACCAGTATGAACAGCAGTGAGATCAGAGCTAAACCCTGGTGTACACCCACTCTCACTGGGATCCCCCCCCCCCCCGTGAGGCTAAACACTCTTTGTAACTGAGTCATTGGGTCCTTTTACATAGCTTGCACTAACTCTACCAATGTTTCTGGGACTTCAAACCACCACAGTACTTCCCTGATCAGCTTCCTTGGGACCTTGTCAGATGCTTTCTCCAAGTCTAAGAATGCCTAGTTGGATTCTCTACTCATCTCTAGCATCTTCTCAAGTATCTGTCTCAATGCAAACTTCAGGTCAGTTGTGCTGGTGCTGCATACTGCTCTGAAGCTGAACTGCTCATCTCCCATATTACATTCTACTACTCTACGTATCTGTTTATTAATCACCCTCTCCAGAAATTTCATGCAATGTGATAGGAGTTTGATACCTCTGTACTGCCCACAGTTGTGGATGTCCCCTTTATTCTCGTACACTGGCAAGAGTATGGTTATTCTCCAGTCATCTGGGATACGCCTTTCTCTCTACACTGCCATTACTACCCTCAGGAGCCATTTCTCCCGTATCTCACCCAGCATCTTTATCATACAGTGGATATAAAAAGTGTACACACCCCTGTTAAAATGCCAGTTTTTTGTGATATAAAAAAATGAGACCACACTAAATCATTTCAAAACTTTTCCCACCTTTAATGTGACCTATGACCAGTACAATGCAATATATAAAAATATAAAAAATAAACATACAATAAGCTGGTTGCATAAGTGTGCACACCCTTAAACTAATACTCTGTTGAAGCACCTTTTTATTTAATTACAGCATTCAGTCTTCTTGGGTACACACCTGCCATCAATTAAAAAGAATCTGATTAACCCCAAATAAAGTTCAGCTGTTCTAGTAGGATTTTCCTGACATTTACTCAGTTGCCTGCTACAGCAAAAGCCATGGTTTGCAGAGAGCTTACAAAGCATCAAAGGGATCTCATTGTTGAAAGGTATAAGTCAGGAGAAGGGTACAAAAAAATTTCACAGCAATAGATATACTATAGTGAAGACAGTCATCAAAAAGTGGAGAAAATATGGGACAACAGTGACATTGCAAAGAACTGGAAGTCCCTCTAAAATTGATGAAAAGACTAGATGAAAACTAGTCAGGGAGGCTGCCAAGAGACCTACAGCAACACTGAAGGAGCTGCAGGAATTACTGGCAAGTACTGGTTGTGTACTACATATGACAACAATTTCCTATATTCTCCATATGTCTGGACTATGGGGTAGGGTTGCAAGATGGAAGCTTTTTCTTACACAGAAAAATATCCAGGCCCGACTAAAATTTGCAAAATAATACACCAAGACTCCCCAAATCATGTGGGAAAATGTGTTATGGTCTGATGAGACCACGGTTGAACTTTATGGCCACAATTTCAGAAGGTATGTTTGGCGCAAAAACAACACTTTGCATCACCAAAACACCACCATCCACACGGTGAAGCATGGTGGTGACAGTATCATGCTTTGGGGTTGCTTTTCTTCAGCTGGAACTGGGAGGCTTTAGTTAAGATGGAGGGAATTATGAACAGTTCCAAATACCAGTCACTTTTGGTGCAAAACCTTCAGGCATCTGCTATAAAGCTGAAGATGAAGAGAAATTTCACCTTTCAACGTGACAATGACCCCAAGCATACATCCAAATCAACAAAAGAATGGCTTCACCAGAAAACAATTGAAGTATTGGATTGGCCCAGCCAGAGCCCAGACCTAAATCCAATAGAAAATCTGTGGGGGTGACCTGAAGAGGGCTGTGCACAAGAGATGCTGTCGCAATCTGACATATTTGTAGTGCTTTTGCAAGGAAAAGTGGGCAAATATTGCCAAGTCAAGATGTGCCATGCTGATAGACTCCTATGCAAGAAGACTGAATGCTGTAATTAAATCAAAAAGTGCTTCAACAAAATATTAGTTTAAGGGTGTGCACACTTATGCAATCAGCTTATTGTAAGCTTTTTATTTTTTATATATTTCCCCCCAATAGATTTGTTTGTTTTTTAATTGAATTGTATAGGTTACAGGTCACATTACATGTGGAAAATGTTTTGAAATGATTTATTGTGGTCTCATGTTTTATATCACAAAAACCTGGCATTTTAACAGAGGTGTGCACACTTTTTATATCCACTGAATCTGTTGTGACCTCATCTGAGTCTGCTGCTTGCCCTGATTTCATTTTCCTTAGTGCTCATTTTACTTAGCTCATCACAGGCTGTGTCTGGAGCAGTAATGCTTCTGCTATGAATACCTTCAGGAGTAATTTTCTCTTATCTCACCCATTATCTTGATCATATACTGTGACCTCATCTGAGCCTACTGCTTTCCCTGACTTAATTTTCCTTACTGCTGTTCTTAGTTCTTCTAGGGTGGGCTCCTCTTCTTCTCCTCTCATCGTAGGCTGTTTCTTAGGCAGTACAGCTTCTGTGAAGTTTTCTTCATTCAAAAGCTGCTGGAAATACTCCTTCCATCTGCCTTTGACATCCTGTGGACTGGTGAGCAGGTTGTTGCTGGTATTCCTTATGAAGGCTGTCTATCTTCTTAATCTTTGTCTTTTCCTTGCAACCTGATATAGCTTCTTTATGCCACTTATGGAGTCACTTTCCGGAAGTTGGTAGAGTGCCTCTGATGCCCTATTTTTTGCTATTTCAACTTCTTTCTTAGCTTCTTTGTTAGCCAGCCAGTAGTCCTTTCTAACCTGATCAGTCTTTTCTATCTCCCACTTCTTCCTGCACTCCTCCTTTATTTTGATAACTTCCTGCACTTCTGTATTCCACCACCAGCTTTACTTATGTACCTTACTTCCCTGCCTGGCTCAGCCACATATCTTTTCTGTAGTCCTGATACATGCTGCTAAGTGCTGCCATTCTTGTTCAACTCCACCTATTTCCTCCTCTTCTTGGGGTGCTAGAGCCCTTAGTAATTCCTTGAACTGCTGTACTTTCTCTCCAGTCAACTTCCACATCTTCAGCCTGGTCTCTGTTGACCTTTGAGCCTTCTCTGACCACTGCTTGCATTAACCACTTTGGGCATAAAAGAAGGATTGGTATGAAGCGACAACCTGTCCCCTGTGAAAAAATAAAACAAAAAAGGACTGTGGAAAAAACTTTTGAAACACAAATGAAACTCTGGAACAAAAAACCACAGAAACCAGTCCAAAAAACCACTCCAAGGCAAATAAACTTTAGCGCTTTCATCCACTTTAATGATGCGAACTTCATCAGAAATAATAGACAGTTTCCTATCCCTCATTTAAATACTAAGTAACAGGAAGTGATGTAACTTTCGTAATTTGATAAAACTGAATCAATCATCATATTCTTGGTCTTTTTAGTAAAAACATCAAGTTATATAATACTTTTATAAATTCAAAACAATTAATCAATTCTAATGAAATATATATCAAAAAATTCATGTGTATATGAAAATACATAATATATTGTATAATAAATTAAATATTAAAACATGTATACTAACTATAAATGGTTATCTATAGACTAAAAAACACTTTATGTTGATCACTTCATTTAGACCAGGGAAAGTGTCAGCTCCAAACAGAAGCTGCCATAAAGCTTCCTTTTGCTCTAATTTGTTGTTTGTATCCCCTATAAATGTTTCCTTGTCTATGTAATCCAAAACAAAAAATTCAAACTTCTTGAAATCTGTACAAGAAAGTGCATGTCTAGCTAATGAATTATTTCTGTCTTTTTTCTTTATAGCCAGCACATGTTCATATATTCTACGTTTTAAGATTCTTTTAGTTTTACCAATGTAATAATTTTTGCATGTACAACAAGTAGCAATATACACAACATTCTCACTATGACAACTGAAATATTTGTTGGCCCAGAAAGTCTGACCCAAATGTTCCATTGTAATAAATGATGAATTACTGATGAATCTGCATTGTTTGCAGTTCTTACATGCAAATGTCCCTTTTTTAGTGCAAACCTTCCTCATATTGTCCTTATGTGTTGTTTTAGATGACTCCAACATATGTTTGATATTGGTGACCTTCTTATATGTAAACCTTGGTTTTAAACCTAACAGTGTAGTTAAATCTTTGTTGCCAAGAATAATTCTCCAATTTCTTTCTATCACCTCCTTAATACACCAGATTTCATTAAATATTGGTAAAGGAAAAGAAGTGTAGAATTCCTCTGTTTTTTGATTGCTACTATTTGAAACACAGACTGGAGGGACAACCAGTGTGTCTCTAGAAGTGAGAATAGGCTTTGCTACACAATTTCTCAGCGTGGAAACTTCTTTTTCTATTGTCACTAACCATTTTTCGTCGTAGCCTCTCTGCATAAACAGCTGTCTAAGAACCATCAACTCATTCAAAAAAGTACTATCCTTAGATGTTAACCTACTCAATCTAATCATTTGCCCCTTAATTACACCTTTTTTCATGTGTGCTGGGTGCAAACTGTCCTAATGTAGGTATTGATTTGCAAAACAAGATTTTCTATATATGTTACTAATAAATTGTCCAGTAGTTTGATCTATATTTAACGCCAAATCCAAAACATTAATTTGCTTGCCAAATCCACTTATTTTGAAAAACAGAAAATCTGTTGTATTATTGAGGTCATTAACAAAGTCTACAAATTCTAAATATTCCCCAGACCACAGAAAAAACAAATCACCTATGTATCTGGTATAAAGTTCCACTTTACTGTAGCTAGGGTGTACCTTGAGGAACTTCTGTTCCCAATTTGCCATCACTATATTTGCAAAGGCTGGCGCAACTCTTGCCCCCATTGCCACACCTGACACTTGTTTATACAAGAATTTGTTGAAACTGAAAAAATTATTATCAAGTACCAATTCCATTAGTGTACAGATAGTGTTTACTTTCACAGCAGTGAAATCAGTACTAGATGTAAGATATTCTCTCATAAAGTCTAATCCCTCATCTTGACTAATAGAGGTGTATAAACTCCTCACATCAAGTGTGCCAATGAATGTGTTCTTGTCTGATGTTCTTTAATTACTCAGGATCTCCAGCAAATGCCAAGAGTCCCTTAGGTAATGTTCAGACCTCTGTACTATTGGATTTAGTACACTGTCTAACCATATGGAAATGTTTTCAGTCTTAGATTGTTTGGCAGAAACAATAGGTCTGAAAGGTGGATTCCTTCCATTATTCTGAATTTTAGGAATACCAAAAAAAGTGGCCATTTTGGGATACTCCACAAATAAAAAGTCATAATCCCTGTTGTCTATCTCACCTTGGTAAAGCATATCAAAAAGCAAAGTGTCCACTCTCCTGAAACTACACCTTATGAAGTCTAGAGAGACCTTCTTGTATGTGTTGGCATCTTCCAGTAGTAAATTTAGCGATTTTTCATAATCACTTGTATTCATAATTACTACTTTTCCCCCTTTAAACACGTGAAAGAAAACAAAAGCTGGATAAACGCCTGGTATATACCTCAAGCGAAAAAAAATGAAAAGACCAATGGTTAGACCACAGCTGAAGATAAAATGGAATAATCCACGTCAGGAAATAAATCACTTGCAGCTTCACAGTAGTGCCCTTTATAAAACCAAAAGTTGTAACTGAGATGTAGTAGTCAAGGTAGGAAACGGAAAAGGACCAGAACAAGTTTTTAAAACAGGTCCCTAATAACACTAATTTGCATGTAAATATGGTAGGTAAAGTAACTAGTTCTAGTGAAGGGACGAACACCATCAATAAGGACACTTCCCAAATGTCAAATCAGGTTGAAATGACAACGTCCAACAAAGAACTGTCCCACAATGAAGATGATAATCCAAACACAGCAGATGAAGTTGGGACAAGCTTTGCTGAAGTGGTAAGCACTTCAAATGGACAGAGTTCTGGTCCTTTTCTAAAACAGGGGACTTTCAAGAAACGGACTACCAAATGGTACAATTCAACACAGCAGAAGGGGAAAACAAAGGGGAAGAACAAACAGAGGTGGTAAATCCACTTTCAAGTGATAACAATTTTAACATTGATATTGTGAATTTAAGCAATGTGTCTCTTTCTGCAGCAACAAGTAATGTGTTAAGAAAAGGGTTCTCCTTCATTCCTACATTTGGAGTGAATTTGGGGAAACTGATGGTAGATTTTAGGCTTTATTTGCATAAACTCAATCTCAAATATATTATGAAAGAAGTAAATGATATATGGCAACAGACATTCTTAACACCTAGTAAACCAAGTGTTTTTAATCCACCTTTGGTTAACACTTTGCAGGTTTTTCAGAACATTTGTGAGAAGGAGTTTAGGGAAATCAAATGTCACAATGTAAAATACAATTTAACTAATGACGAATGGCTTGCACTAAAAAATCTTACTAGTAATTCTAACATTAGAGCTATGAAAGCAGACAAAGGGGGAAAAGTAGTAATTATGAATACAAGTGATTATGAAAAATCGCTAAATTTACTACTGGAAGATGCCAACACATACAAGAAGGTCTCTCTAGTCTTCATAAGGTGTAGTTTCAGGAGAGTGGATACTTTGCTTTTTGATATGCTTTGCCAAGGTGAGATAGACAACAGGGATTATGACTTTTTATTGGTGGAGTATCCAAAAAGGCCACTTTTTTTGGTATTCCTAAAATTCAGAATAATGGAAGGAATCCACCTTTTAGACCTATTGTTTCTGCCAAACAATCTAAGACTGAAAACATTTCCATATGGTTAGACAGTGTACTAAATCCAATAGTACAGAGGTCTGAACATTACCTAAGGGACTCTTGGCATTTGCTGGAGATCCTGAGTAATTATAGAACATCAGACAAGAACACATTCATTGGCACACGATGTGAGGAGTTTATACACCTCTATTAGTCAAGATGAGGGATTAGACTTTATGAGATAATATCTTACATCTAGTACTGATTTCACTGCTGTGAAAGTAAACACTATCTGTACACTAATGGAATTGGTACTTGATAATAATTTTTTCAGTTTCAACAAATTCTTGTATAAACAAGTGTCAGGTGTGGCCATGGGGGCAGGAGTTGCGCCAGCCTTTGCAAATATAGTGATGGCAAATTGGGAACAGAAGTTCCTCAAGGTACACCCTAGCTACAATAAAGTGGAACTTTACACCAGATACATAGATGATTTGTTTTTTCTGTGGTCTGGGGAATATTTAGAATTTGTAGACTTTGTTAATGACCTCAATAATACAACAGATTTTCTGTTTTTCAAAATAAGTGGATTTGGCAAGCAAATTAATTTTTTGGATTTGGTGTTAAATATAGATCAAACTACTGGACAATTTATTAGTAACATATATAGAAAATCTTGTTTTGCAAATCAATACCTACATAAGGACAGTTTGCACCCAGCACACATGAAAAAAGGTGTAATTAAGGGGCAAATGATTAGATTGAGTAGGTTAACATCTAAGGATAGTACTTTTTTGAATGAGTTGATGGTTCTTAGACAGCTGTTTATGCAGAGAGGCTATGACGAAAAATGGTTAGTGACAATAGAAAAAGAAGTTTCCACGCTGAGAAATGGTGTAGCAAAGCCTATTCTCACTTCTAGAGACACACTGGTTGTCCCTCCAGTCTGTGTTTCAAATAGTAGCAATCAAAAAACAGAGGAATTCTACACTTCTTTTCCTTTACCAATAGTTAATGAAATCTTGTGTATTAAGGAGGTGATAGAAAGAAATTGGAGAATTATTCTCGGCAACAAAGATTTAACTACACTGTTAGGTTTAAAACCAAGGTTTACATATAAGAAGGTCACCAACATCAAACATATGTTGGAGTCATCTAAAACAACACATAAGGACAATATGAGGAAAGATTTTCTTATCAACATTTGATTAACTGAACATCTGAGCCTACTGCTTTCATGACTTAATTTTCCTTACTGCTGTTCTTAGTTCTTCTAGGGTGGGCTCCTCTTCTTCTCCTCTCATCGTAGGCTGTTTCTGAGGCAGTACAGCTTCTGTGAAGTTTTCTTCATTCAAAAGCTGCTGGAAATACTCCTTCCATCTGCCTTTGACATCCTATGGACTGGTGAGCAGGTTGTTGCTGGCATTCCTTATGAAGGCTGTCTATCTTCTTAATCTTTGTCTTTTCCTTGCAACCTGATATAGCTTCTTTATGCCACTTATGGAGTCACTTCCCAGAAGTTGGTAGAGTGCCCCTGATGCCCTATTTTTTGCTATTTCAACTTCTTTCTTAACTTCTTTGTTAGCCAGCCAGTAGTCCTTTCTAACCTGATCAGTCTTTTCTATCTCCCACTTCTTCCTGCACTCCTCCTTTATTTTGAAAACTTCCTGCACTTCTGTATTCCACCACCAGCTTTACTTATGTACCTTACTTCCCTGCCTGGCTCAGCCACATATCTTTTCTGTAGTCCTGATACATGCTGCTAAGTGCTGCCATTCTTGTTCAACTCCACCTATTTCCTCCTCTTCTTGGGGTGCTAGAGCCCTTAGTAATTCCTTGAACTGCTGTACTTTCTCTCCAGTCAACTTCCACATCTTCAGCCTGGTCTCTATTGACCTTTGAGCCTTCTCTGACCACTGCTTGCATTAACCACTTTGGGCATAAAAGAAGGATTGGTATGGAAGCGACAACCTGTCCCTGTGAAAAAATAAAACAAAAAAGGAGTGTTGGCTATAAGGGCGTGAAGCTCAGAAATCAATCCAGAAGAAGTAAGAGCAAGCAATAAGACATTCTTCCAGGCACAATGAGGTAGAGAAGCTGAACCTGCAGGCTCAAAAGGAGGCTGGGTCAATTTTTCTAAAACAAAATTATGTCCCAAGGAGGACGAATAGGTTTTCTTAGGGGGCCTAAGATGCAAGATGCCTTTGAGAAAATGTTTGACCCAAAATGGGACGCTAAAGGAGAATTCAAGGACAGTCAGGCAGAAATAGCTGACAAATGGGCCTTTACTGAAGAACAGGCCAAGCCAGGCTGGAACAACTCACACAAATAGGAAAGAACCAAAGGGACTCACACTGAAAAAGGGTCCTGGTTATAAGCATGGCACCAATCAGAAAAACTCTTCCATTTGGACACAAAAGATTTTGACTGCAGGTTTTCTTGCCTCATGTAAAACCCTGAGCACATCCTCAGAAAAGAGGTGCTTAAAAGGTATAAAAACCCTATCACCCACAGTGTCAGTTGAAGAGTGGACAACTGAGGATGGATGAGACCCCTTGTCCTGTGTGAGAAGGTCCAAACGGTGAGGTAACTTGTGGTGACTGCCCCTGGCTAGATGCATTGGGGGGGCACCAGTGTTGTCTTTGCCAAAAGGGAGTCACTAGCAAGAATTTTGGGGAGTCCAGCTGAATCTTCTGCAGGACTCTTGGAAGTAGGGAAATGGAAGGGAAGGCATAGAGAAACATCTCCTTCCAAGGAGTCAGACTGCATGGCACTCAGAAACAGAAAAGATGGATCTGCCTGTTCAGAGAGAAGGCAAAAAGATCTACCTAAGGAATACCCCACTGATGGACTATGTCCAGAAACATGTCTCTGTGAAGCATCCATTCATGAGTCTGGACTTCCTCAAAGTGTCTACCACTAGATTGTGCTCTGAAGGAATATACACTGCCTGAAGAGTTAACGGATAACTGACAGCCAGATCCAAGGCCTGAACAGCCAGCCTGCAGGGAAGGTAAGACCTTGGGTGCTCTTGCTTGTTAACATACCACATCACTGTGGTGTTGTCTGTGTAAGCCTTCAGATGGCCTGGAGAGAGCATGGAGTGAAAGGCTTGAAGGACCAGAATCAGGGCTCTCCTCTCTTTGATGATATTTTGGACTTCTGAAGGGGGACGAAAGACCTTGAACTTTCAGGTGACTCTAGGAAGCCCCCAGCCCACATATGGAGCATCAGTGAACAGTTCTTGAGAAGTAACTGGAGTCTGAAAAGGCAGGACTGGTTTGAGGGAAAGTTGCCAAATCCACCACTCAAATTCCTGCCTCAGACAAGGTAGGAGAGGCACTCTGAAATCCAGAGGGTAGCAATGCTGAAGGCAAACTGACTTGAAGTACTATTGAAGCTTCTGCATGTGCAGTCTGGCAAGAGGGAGCACTGGAACAGAAGAAGCCATGAATCCTAGGGCTCAAAGAAGCTCTCTGGATGGAATACTAGACAGAGGAAGAGTAGCGTGAAAGAAAGCTGTTAATGACAGAACTTTTGGTGTTGGAAGAGAGGCCAACATTGGCACTGTCTGAATCCTACAACCCAGATGCAAATGATCTTGAGAGGGAGTCAGAACAGACATTTGGAAGTTGATAGCGAACCCAGAATCTGAAGGAGAGATATGGTGAACTCCAGATCCTTTAACAGGCAACTGACAAAAAGTGTCTGAAGCAATACCCTGTCTAGATAAAGAAAAATCAAAATGATATCTTGAAGCCTGCAAAAGGCAATCACAAATGCTAGGCATTGTATGAATACCTTTGGGGCATTTGAGAGGCCAAAGGTCAAAGCACAGAACTGAAGATGACAGGAAGAGACAGAAAAACGTAAAAACTTCCTGAAAAGAAGGTGAATATGATTATGAAGGTAAGCATTCTTTAGATCCAAGGACACCAAAAGTCTGGGGTTTTAAAGAGGAAACAGAATATGAAGAGTAAGCATCCAAAAAGAAGGCACCTCAAGAAAGGTGTTTAGTAAAGATAATAGGTCTCCAAGTGCCTTTCTTTTGAGGAACGAGGAACCAGGAACATCCTGGAGTAAAATTCCTTTCCTACTTGGGAAAGAGGAACAGTCTGAATAGACTGCTCATCCACCAGAATCCCAAGAACGTCTGAGAAATGTGGAATTTGTTCCAAAGGAGGTTGAGGAATCCTTGAAAAAGTAAGGAGAGACTGCCACACTAGGAAGTAATCCTGACAGATGACAGAATCCAAGGATCAAATGTAATAAGATGCCAGTTTGGAAGAAAGAGGGGGAGTTGAACAGACAAGGGAAACTGGCCACCGGGTGGGGGGTAGGGCAGGATGTCAAATAGAAGCAGGCTTGTCAGATAAAAGAAGCTTCTCGGCCACAGAAGCCTGAGAAGACTTAGAAGGAGGAGATCACTTACCACTCTTCCTGCCTTTAGTGGCCTAGCGATGGCTGCCTGTGAACAAAAGCAGGCCTAGTAGGATAATTCCTCTGGAACTTAGGGATTGGAGAGGGAAAAATATGTTTAAGGTCCAGCAAAAGCTTTTTTTTTTATCTTGAAGAAACAAACATAGCAGCAGCAACAGTCCCAAAGAGATTTTATTATCCAAAGAAGCATCCAGCAAATTGGCCTAAATGTCTTCAGGTAATGACTGCAGATGAAGCCAAGAATTATGATGTACGACAGACCCAATGGCAGCAGCAGCATGAAAGCAGTGACAAGCCACTTGAGAGATCGAACCTAAAATAGAAAGAGCAGAAGATTTTGCCTCAGAATCAGGGAGGTTGGAAAGAACCCAACAAGCTTGGGTAATCAATGCTAGAGCATATCTAGTCCTGTGGGTCTGGTTACTTGATGACCCGAAAGGCCAAATTAGAAGTATAAACCTTCTTACCAATTATATCCTATACCCTAATATCCTTATCTGAAGGCAGAGGCTTGGAAGAGGGCAAAAGTTTGGAATGTTTGTGAGAGGAGACTGACACCACAGTAGGGTCAGCAGAAGGACAATTAAATAAGAATTGACAATCTTCAAAAATTTTATAGAACCTGTCCAGTTTCTTTGGAGTAAGATACTGAGAAAAAGGAGACTTACAAGCAGCTATAAAGGTGTCTGACAAAACAGCTTACACAGGAGGTACTGCAGAAGGTTTAGGAGTGTATACCTGAAGCACCTCATAATACCTTTTCTGGAACAGACACTTGAGAAGAATCCCATTTAAATCCAAAAACATGAACAAACTAAAGTACACAGATTCGATCGACCGAGAAATAGTACACCAACCAAAATGTGACCGGACTTCCAACTAATTGTAATAAAACTCTTTAATGACCAAAAAAAAAAAAATCATTAATAATAAATCCAATCAACTGCTTTTGTCTCAAAATTAGGAGACTTTATCAAGATCAAGGGTGGTTCATAAAGCAATCCATTTTAAATAGCTCACACACCACAGCTCAGACCAATCAGCACACTACTTGTTTGCCTTTTTGGCTTTTCCCAGTTAGGGGTCACCACAGCAGAACTCCGGTCTGCTAATGATTGGCAGTAGATTTTTTATGGTGCCGAGTTGCCAGCCCGATGCCCAACCTTTAGCGAAGGCATGCCCATTCACGCATGTCTTTCGGCGGCCACTCGACTGCGGGGAGGACATGCAGACTACACACCAATCAGCACACTACACTCATGAATAATGCATAAGCATATAAAATTCAGAATGACACCCAATACTTATGCATCTAAACACAATATATATCATGTAAAATAATGTAGGAGCACCAAATGTATATATTAAAGCCTCCTTTTCTATAAAAATTGGTAAAAAAATATATCAAATGACCAATTAAATAAAGTAAATATAATATATAACATTACATCACCCATGAGGGACATTCAGTCAGATAACAGTCTGCTAATATGTGTGCTAATAAATACATTATAAAACGCATATATATATATATAAATATAAATACATATAAATATAAATATAACTCAGTCCTTATAAATATATTTTGTATTTTAAACCATACAACCATCTAAAACCCATAATTTTTTTTTTAAATATAACTACTTATTGCTATTAGAAACCAAGTATACTCAACAGGGTTATGCACAAATGTCCTTATTTGTACAAAAACTGAATGCCATAAAGGAAAAACAACATTTCATCATCTCTCAAGTGCTTTTATTTTTAAAAAGCAGGTAGTTGAAAACATCATTTAGGCCAGGCCATTGGGTTGCATTGGTTCTAAGTTGCCATAGTGCTTCATTGCTCTCTAAATGCAAGGCCATGGTCCACCCCTGGGGTTAATTTGTAGGGGCTCAATCACTGTGAATTTAAACATGTGGCCAGCTAACTCATTACAGTGCATTGCTAGGGCATTCAAATCCTTTTTCAATCTGATATCCCGAAGGTGTTCATAAATGCAACTTTTTGGTTTCCTCTCTGTCTTCCCCAATGTAAAAACAGGGGCATTTACAACAAAAAGCACAGTATACCACTTTTTCTGTTTGGCAATTACACTTTTTCTTTAAAGTCACCTTCACCCCATTTATATTGAAGGAAGACCCTTCAGTTATATATTCACAATAAGTACATAGGTCACATTTTTTCATATGTCCCTTCACTTGCGAATGGTCACTACTTTCAAATATATTTTTAAGAGTTTGGCCCTTCCTATAGACAATAGGTCTCTCCCCCACACATTGTCGAACCTCACTACATGAAGACAAAATAACCCAGTTTTTGAACAGAATATCCATGATTTCTTTACTTTCCGAATTGTAGGTTGTAATAAAGGCTGAACGGATGTTAACATTATTATACACCTCCATACTCTGTGTGTTTCATACCCTTTGTTCGGCATTATTCTGACCTCCTCAGAACTAGTGTTTATTTCACTAGAGGAATCAATGTATTCAACTTCTCCATTCTCACCATTTAGAATGGCCCAAAAAATCTCTCTTCCTTTTATTAATAACTTCCAACATTAAATTGTTCACTAAGTTTACTGGATAGTCCCTTTTCAAAAACATATTTTTCAATAGTTCACATTCATTAAGGAATGACTCAAAACAGGAAACCATCCAGGCAGCCCTTACGAACTGCCCTTTAACATCTGCTCTTTTTTGTTTGCATGGATGGGAACTATCGAAATGTAAGAAACTACTGGAGTATGTTTCTTTATAGTGGATCTCTGAAAAGAATTTTTTGATGCAAGGTCTTTTAACAACCTAACAACCAAACAGGAAGTCTCTTTCAAGCCAATTGTGCGTGTAAATTTCAAGAAGGGTGTTGAATCATTAATGTAGTCCAAAAACTCAACAATCAGCTGTTCAGACCCATCCCAAAATATAAAAATATCACCATCACTCAGGTACGTATAGAAAACCTTTTTCTGTAAATTCACGTCAACCTCACATAACCTTTCAAAGGTTGATATAGAGGGATGGGTGGGTGGATTGTAGGTGCTAGATATGTGTAAAGGGTTGCTCACTTGTTCAACAGATTTAAATAAAACATTAAAATTTAATTTCCTTATAAACTGTCTTAAATCTACCAATGTTTGGGCTAAATTATATTTCCTAACAGGAACAAACGTCAACCCTTTGGCAAGTAAATCACAAACATTAACATCAATTTCTACAGCTGAAAAATTAAACACATTACAATCACCTCTAGAATTTTTAAAAACAGAACATTTATCAAAAAATTGTCCCTGTGTGGTTAGTTCTAACCCCGACATCCTACCCTCCCCCCCAATAAGTCGATTGACCCCCCCGACCCCCATTCATTGGAAATGTCCCTTGACCCTGATTGTATAAATCCCATTTAAAGTATTCTTCATTCTAGCGATAGTGTCTCTAAAAGACAATTCCTCAAAAGGAGGCTCAGGACTCTCAGACTCTTTTTCATCAGAACTATAAGCCAAAGGTGAAGGCATTTGGGAAGAGTTGGGCAAGGACCCATCATCAGACTCCGAATCCTCATTTCAGGAATCAGGTTCTCTAGTCTGTTTGGAAGGAGAAGTTCAAGGGGGAGTAGTCACAAAAATGCTTAGGGAGGCTTCAGGGCAATTAAGGCATTAAACAGGGCCTGAGTAAACTTCTGCCATTCCATTTTAGGATCCTTAAGGTGTACAGAAGTATATTTAGTCATCTACTTTTTCTTGGCAGGGATGTCAGCCCTAACAAACACTGGGGGTTCCAATCCTTGATGAGATTCAATAAGAGTACCCAGAACTTCTTCCCTGACCAGAATCTGTGGAATCCCTCTAGGGCCCTTTGAGATGATTAACTGTGGTTCCTCCTCAATGTTCAGAGCAGATGCCTGCAAAGCCTCAGAGAACATGCAAAAGGAAGGATCCATCCCGGCCACTGACAGGGTCGCTGCAGAGGAATCCTACATAGACACTGGATGACAATCACCTGCTTCTAGAGAAATGTCTGGTGGAACTGGACAGACAAAGAATTTGGTTGAGATTTCTTGACTGCCTTATTGCTTAACAGTACCTCTGGGTTAGAAGATTTTGTCATGCTGCCCTGGGCTAAAAGTTTAAGCCTCTGGTTCTTAAGACAGATGGTCAGGGAAGGCAACCAACTTCTAAGAATCTCAGGCACAAAAGGTTTACAAATGCTACAGGCTGTATGGTCATGGGAATCACTCAGACCAAAAAAAAAAAAGACACTGTTCATGACAATCATTATGGGGAGTTGGCCTCCCACATCGACATTTTCTCTTCTTGGATGACACAAACTCTTGGGGAAGCAAAAAAGAACAAGACCAATGAAGAAGAAAAAACAAGACCCCAACAAGGCACTTATCTGATGGATGAGTATTCAGCACAGCGGAAGAGTGTTTGGACTGGCGGCCAAGAAGTTCTGGGTAACTGCAGCCATGCATCACCTTTACATCCTATGTCCTAAACACAGGGAGCATATGTTTACATATGGCACATATAAGATCTAAAGGCTTTGGTATACTGGCCGGATGTTGGGCTATCCTTGTCAGAAGATCCCTACAGTGAAGAATACTGCAACAATGATATAGGACATCCCATTCAGATTATACATAGTTTTACAATATAATGTTTCTCTCCACATTCCTTCTAAACAAGGCAAAGTTTTTTATACTTGCCTAAACAGTACACACAGCTGAAAAATCAACTACAAGAAACATTCTGTTTGAGGAAAACAGGAAGGCAAGTTGTAAGGGTACACACTGAAAACTCACTCTTGCACCAAGCTGCTGTTGTGATAAATTTATACATAACTTACTGATACGCTGATGAGTTACAAGGAGGATCTTTGCATTCTGGCACTATGATTAAACTTCCAAAAGAGCACTAAAACATAAAACATGCCACAACTTTCCTGGCTAGGAAAAGTCTCACATGTAAAAGTATTTGGTTGAAAATGATGTACTGACTTGATTCTCAACCTAACTGGTGAAATAATTACCCAAATAACCACAGTATATAAAGCACATTAGCACTACCTCTCAATCTGGACATTGAATGTAGCTTAATTAGGTGAATTGAGATGTGGTAGAATGGGGTTTTAATTCATTTTAATTCATCTGCAGTGGATAAGTGAAATGAACTAAACTGAACCCTTATCAGCCAGGATCCAATTATGAAAACTACTATCATCTTAATCTTTAAAAATTACTCAGTCCTTGTGGAAGGTCAAATAAGGTTTCCCTGCACATTAATGACTACATTTCAGCAATGTGCCAGGCAGATGACTAGCAGAAGAAAAGCCACTTCTCAAGAAAGAATGTTTATTAGAATGTAATCATGGTCATCTTCTCAAACATTAAGTCAAGGCCTAGTCTCAGAACCTACATGAAAACATCCTTTAGTGGCACACTAATTTCATTCTACTCTAATAAGGATCAACTTATTTCCACGCAGAAGCTTTAAATTATCCATGAACTGAAACCCTAGGGATGAATCTACATTCATGACAAATATTTGACACTTGACCACATACATTTCTTACAAAGGATATGTCAGCTTCTATTACTTAGCCAGTCATACTGAAACTCTGAACAGAAAAAGTACTCTCACAAACCTAAGGAGTGATCACTGTCTCATAAGAAAAGTATGTGGCTAGAAAGAGAGTGTGTCTGCATTGTTAACAATAGATTCTACCAAGAAACCAGGCCAGGGTTCCTTATTCTCAGGTTACTCATTTCTTACACTGTACCTTTTAGACTTATAATGATTTAGCATTAAGACTGCTGACACTATAAATGTCTTTCTGAACAATTTCATTTCCATTGCCCATTTCCTGACTCCATGTCTGTAAGGTAGAGAGTAGCCTTGAGATTTGAGTGAATGATTTTACTTTCAGCAATGTTATTCTTCTTCCGTAAGAGATGTGCAAAAAGATCAACAATTTGTAGTCACTCCATTTACCTCAAGTATGTGACATCCCCAAATGCATATCCACAATTTACTCAAATCTGCTTAAGGGAAGAAGGCATGGGTAACAGGATTCTGACATCAAAATCTGAAGCAGGGACTTGTAGATTCATAGTTTAGTATTAGGCTAACTGCCATTGTGGGCCATTTTAAGCCTAGCCAATTACCTCATATGAAAATCAAACCCTGCAACTTGTGTCTGTAAGGTAAACACCTTGACCATTATGCCAACCTCCTGCCATATCCTTTATATACAACACATTCTCCCCCCCCCCCAACACTGACTAATGCAGAGTGACTCCAATGCCAAGCAGGAATGATCCTGTTCACACCTATTTGAACTTCATCTCCCAGTTTCTACCCATGCACTATAGTATAGCAAGTGTTAAGGGTTGCAGTGATCTGCCACCAGGCAATCCCCTCCTAGTGATCAAGAAAAGTGAGCTGGGTATTATTACTGAAGTCTTTCTATCCCCAAATCAGATATTTGGCAAATTCCTTGCCTTTGTACAAAGCTAAACATTGAGACATGAAGTCAGTATTTCCTCTAAGCAGTTACTTGGTTTTCTTTTCACGTGTTAAAAGTACACAACAAAGCAATTAAACTGTTAAACCAGACATGCATAAACCAAAATGAAGGTGTAAATGAATTGGCCTTTTTTGACTCTGTCCATCTTAATCAGAGCTCTAAGCATACAAGCAAAGGACACACAGGAAAGAACCTTCAATGCATAAAGAGGTCCACAATGGAAATTCTGTTACTTGATTCTAGTAAGGCCAAAAAAAATGTGGATTTGCTTTCAGTACAGGCATAAGCCTAAATGGCTAGGTAACCCACTCTTTTAAGGTTCATATCAGAACCACTTAGCAAAGCTCTCACTGATAAGCTGGAGATTTTTCAGCTATGTCACCTAAATCTGATAGATCTGTCTGTTCCCTGGAACACATACATATAACTTCCAGTCCAAAGTTCTGGATGAATTAAGCATCTTCATAGTTTCACAGAAAAGTGGGTATAAATCTGTATCACATTTGCAGCTATACTAGTGCAATGATTGTGAGACATCCTGGCCTCATACCTCTCAACTGTCCAGACTTTTGCCTCATATTTTTAGTCTGTTCCTCATAAAAAATGTGGTTTTCTGGCAAATTACTGAGGACTGAAGTCACTAAATAATGATATGTAATTTAGTTTCAGACGTCATATCCTTGGGAAAATGCATGCTAACACAAAGCCTATTATTCTAGCAACTTTCTAATTTTATAAGAGCAACATTTAAAATGTATCCCTATTTTGGCCCTTTGTCCCCCCATTATTTTAGGCTTTGTCTGGATTTCTTGTGTTACGAAGTTGAGAGGTATGCCTGGTTTGGTCAAGGGCTGTTGAACCTGCAATTTAAGCAATACTACAATCATTAATAAAACAAGGAAATTAACTCCCTTGCTCGAAACTTGAGTCACTACTTTGGAGCAGATAGTAGTACCAGGCATATTCTCTATCCCAGAAATGTAACTGAAGGGTAAAAAGGTCACACAGATAAACCATTCAGTAAAAACTGTAATGAAAACCCAGCCAAGCTATTGTTTTCACTGTGTGATACCTTAAAAGTCTTGTAATTGAGGCTCATGGGATACATGTAAATACCCCTTAACATCAAGTGTTTCATCTACCTGGCTTCTGAATACCCATCTCTTTTCACTTTTTAAGTCATTATGGATACATTCGTGCCACAGCTAATTGGATTTGGCTTTAGTTGTTTAGTTGTATCACCTTTTTACCCTTTGGTTTCAATGTTATCTGGGATATTTTGCAGGCACCTTAATGTTTATGGGCATCAGCTGGGTTTAAACACCCTGTGTTTCTAAAGTATAGCCAAACAATTCACTTATGCTGTATGGATGCATGTCCACAGCTAGTGGGGTATGGCTTTATTGGGCTGAATGTATTTCATAAAGACCTAAAAAGTAAAAAGTCCTGGGCATTCAAAAACCATGTAGCTGAAACACAATATCCTTAAGAAGTCATTTGCATATATCCCATTGGCCTTCATTGCAGGAAGTTTGAGGTATCAGACAGTGAAAATTCAAGCTTGGCTGGGTTTTTCTTGCAATTTCTACCTCAAAAGTGAGGGATTAATCATATATTTATTTATTTATTTTTATTTATTTAAATTTGTTGACCGGGAGTGTCCGACTGGACGTAGGTCTATTTTCAGCGGAGGCCCGGGGAGAAAAGCTCCACAGTAAAATAAACAGACAGTAGTTACATTGGATTACATAGCGATTAACAATTTAACATAGCAATTACTTACAACATATTTACAGATGAAGAACATAGTACATCAGTAGACAACTAGAATCTTTATCTGTGAAGTACATAACAGACATTAAAAAGAAGTTATGTACTCACCATAACGTTCCATCTGAGTAGGTACTTCATTTGTCTGCAACCTGTGGGTATCGGATCCGACCTCGGATCTGAGCCGGCAGCTTTCCAAGCTACAAGATCCGAGCTCCTAGCTCCTCCCCCTACCCATAATCCCCTGCTATGTGCTACATTACCTCAGATCGAATTTTTTGCCTCTTACACAACTCCTACCTTCGATAGAGGGAGCAACACCAGATAGACTGTCCTAAGGCAGAACAAGATCTCTTTGGTGATAGAAATCCCGAAAGGTTCGGGGGATGGCAGGGGGGGGGGGTCGGTTGCAGACAAATGAAGTACCTACTCAGATGGAACGTTATGGTGAGTACATAACTTCTTTATCTGAAGTAGTTACTTCATTTGCTCTGCAACCTGTGGGACAGAGTCCCCAGCTACCTAGGGAGAAACCCTGGGTGGCCTATGGAAGGATATTCCGAAGCACCGCAGAGCCAAAGAAAGCCCTACCTCTCGATACCAAATCCAACTTATAATGAGAAATAAACGTATGTGAAGAGGACCAGGTAGCTGCAGAGCATATGTCATCCAAGGGGATCCTAGACCAGAAGGCTGCAGAGGTGGCCACAGCCCTCGTAGAGTGAGCGCGAATTCCCGTAGGAACCGGTTTGCCTGCAGATAAGTATCCGTGGACTATGCATTGACAAATCCAATTTGCTATAGTCACTTTGGAAATGGCCTTACCCATGGCTGATTTAGCAAAAGACATGAACAACTGGTCCGATTTGCGAAAATCCTTAGTCCTGTGCAGGTAGAAATGCAGTTGTCTGTGCACATCCAATTTATGCAATGTGTATTCTCCTTTATTCTGAAAGTTTGGGAAGAACACGGGTAAGTTTATTGATTGATTGATATTTGACTCCGAAGCCACCTTGGGTAAGAATGAAGGATTAGTCCTGAGGAACACTCTTTCCTTATGATAAATGAGATAAGGATGCTTCATACATAAGGCTTGAAGCTCTGATACCCTTCTGACTGAAGTAATGGCAACCAAAAAGGCTGTTTTCCAGGACAAGAACTTTAATGGAACTGAAGCCGCGGGTTCAAAGGGTGGGCCTGTCAAGGCTTGTAAGACTAAGGCCAAATCCCATGGAGGCACCACCACTTTCACCGGAGGCTTCAAGAGGAAAACGCCCCGTAAGAAGGTTTTACATAATTTTGTAGAAGCCAAAGATCCTAGTCCGTCTCCCACATGGAAATGGGAGATGACTGCCAATTGCACCTTAACTGTTGAGGCACTTGCTCCTTGTCTGAATATCAGAGACAGGAAGTCTAGAATAGTAGGAATAGGAACTGTAAATGGATCCAGGCCTCTATCTTTGGCCCAGACAGAGAAGCGTTTCCATTTACTGTAGTAAATCTTCCTAGTAGTCGGGTTATGTGCTGCGACTAGAATGGCCTTAACAGGAGATGAGATACCGGGAGTCCTAGCCATCAGTGGAACTGGAGCAACCAAGCCACAAGCTTGAGGTTCACCAGGTTTGGGGTTTGCAATCCCGCCGGATGTGAAATCAGGTCTGGAATGGGATCCAGTATCCATGGTGGAGATACACTGCGAGACCGCAGGTACGGGAACCAGATCTGGCGAGGCCAGAATGGGGCTATGAGGATAACTCTGCTCCCCAACAAACAGGCTTTCTGTATGAACTTGGTTATGAGCGGAAGGGGTGGTTAGGCATACAGTAGACCGGACGGCCAAGCATGGACTAGAGCGTCTCTGGGATTCTCCCTGGGGAAGTATTGCGAAGTACTCGCTGCATTTTGTGTTTAAGGGAGAAGCAAAAAGATCGCAGCAAGGCCAACCCCATTTGCGGAAGATCTGCTTCGCACCTGATGGATTGAGAGACCACTCATATGGAGTGAGAATCACTCTGCTCAGTTTGTCCGCCAAAATGTTGGACCGACCCGGAATGTGCGTTGCTACCAGAAAGCGGTTGGTGGATATCGCCCATTCCCACACTCTCATAACCTCCCGGCAAAGTGGGTAGGATCTGGTTCCTCCTTGCTTGTTTATGTACCAGACCACTGACATGTTGTCTGTCTGGATTGCAATAGTGCCCAGAGGTAGAAGGTTGTTGAGAGCTTGTAACGCTAGAAGCACCGCCCTCATCTCTAGGACATTGATATGCAAAGTGGTCTCCAGGGGAGTCCACGTGCCTTGGACAGTTCTGCCCGAACAATCTCCCTCCCACCCGAGGCGAGAAGCGTCCGTGGTCAGTGTGGCTTGGGGGAAGGGACAACAAAAGGCCTCCCTTCCTTTAGCTCTGGGGCGTGGAGCCACCAAAGAAGGGAGTGCCTGCAAACTCTGCTTAGGGGAATCAGAGTACTCAAGGGATGGAGTATCAGGGACCACTGAACTTGAAGGGTCCACTGCAGAATCCTCATTCGCAGACGCGCGTGAAGGGCGAGAGTGATCGCTGCTGCCATAGATCCTAGTGCCCTCAGAACTAATTCCACCTTTGGGGCCGTGCTTTGAAGAAGAATTAGCACTTGACACGACAAGCTGTTTATCCTGTCCGCAGTTAGCATTGCTCGAGAAATGCGGGTATCTAACTTGGCCCCTATGAACTCCAGGACCTGCACGGGGCAAAGAGAGGATTTCTGGAGGTTTACCGAGATGCCTAAGCTCTGGGCAAGGGTCAGAGCATAATCTCTTGCCAGGCAGAGCTGATGCCTGTTGGTGGCGGTAAGGAGCCAGTTGTCTAGGTACGGGAAGACCTGAATGCCCTGAAGTCTCAGGTGGGCTGCAACCACTGCCATGACCTTGGTGAACACCCAGGGGGCTGAGGTGAGGCCGAACAGGAGAACCCTGAATTGGTAATGACTGGCTCCCAGCCTGAAGTGGAGAAACCTTCTGGATCGTCTGTCCATCAAGATGTGGTAGTACGCATCCCTGAGGTCTATCGAGCACATCCAGTCATTCTGCCGCAGAAGGGGGAGAATAGATTGGAGGGTGACCATCCGGAACTTTTCTTTGGGAATGAACAGGTTCAAAGCGGAGAGGTCTAGAATGGGTCTGAGGTCCCCCGTCTTTTTTGGCACTAAAAAGAACCTGGAGTAATAACCCGATCCGGACTGGTCTGGGGGGATGGGCTGGATGGTTTTTTCTAGCAACTTCAGGATTTCTGAAGCTGCTGCCTCCCTTCGATCAGGTGGAACATCGGGAGGTGTCTGGTCGAGGAGGGTGGTTTATGAAGGGGATGGAATAACCTCTGGATATGATGCGGAGCACCCATCGATCTGTCGTAACGGACTCCCAGTTTGACAGGTGCTCTGACAACCACCCCCTGACTGCCTCCAGAGAGGGACAGCCGGGTAAGCCCTCAGGGCTGCTGCGCAGGTCTATCCGGGAAAGGTTCCCTGGACCCGAAGTTACGCGGTCCCCCTCTGCCTCTGGGCCGGCGTCCTCCTTGTCCTCCTCTGCCTGTAGAGGATGAGGGGTCCGAAGCCGGATGGGATTGCTGGGACTTACGGAACCACAGCTTCTTTTGTCCCCTCTGATTCCTAGAAAAGGATCGTTGGGGATTAGAGAAGCGGACCCCGATGGCAGACAGCGTCTTCCCATCCTTCTTGCTTTGCACCAGCGTCTCGTGAACGGTCTTGCCGAAGAGCGAAGATCCGTCAAAGGGTGCATTCATGAAGGACGCCTTGAAGGGATCTGCGCAATCACAAAGACGGAGCCAGGAGTGACGTAGCAAGATGACCCCAGCTCCGCTGGCCCTAGCGGCTCCCTCCGTGGCATGGGAGAGTAGACGCATGGACGTGTTAGAGATGGACTTTGGAGTGGCCATACGAGTCGAAAAAACTTTTTTGTCCTCGACCGACATGGACTCTGGGGGGGGCTGCAGCGTATTCCTTAATTAAGTCTCATTGCAGCCTAATGGTATGTGCCATGTAGTTAAGCGCCCTTACGGAAAAGGTCGCTGAACTAAACATCCGCTTCCCAATGCAGTCCAGTGCTCGACATTCCTTATCTGGCGGGTGAACCGAAGAGCTCTCCTGTGTGAGTTCTGTCTTGGTGGCAGCCGCCACCAGCATGGCATCCACTGGTGTTCCCTTGGCCCATGACAATCTATCCACTGGGGGGCTAAGGATCTTGTCAGGTTGCTTCGGGATAGGCTCCACGGTGTCGGGCTCCTTCCACGCCCTGGTAGTAATGAGGTCTACCAGGGGGTCAGCCGGGGGGGGGGACACCCAGGAGGTAGAAGGGCCTGCCTCAAATGCATCCAGGAACATGGATTTATCTGCGGAAGGTTTTTGGGCAGACCACCCCCCTCTAATACGCAACATTTCCATGCGGAGACATCCTCAGGGGGTGACCTTGGGGAACCTTCCCCTTCATCTAAATCCGTGTCGGTTGTGATGGACTCGGGGGAGTCCAGGTGCCTCCTCTTGCACCGACGTTTTTGAGGGACCTCCTCGTGGGACTGTCCGAAGAGGGCTCGTCAACAGGGTCCTGTTCCTCTAAGGGAACCAACTGGAGGGCTTGGGCAGGTTGTCCCAATGGTCGGATGATGGAGGATAGACCCACATGCAGCGGGGGTATGGGAGGATCCGACGCCCGGACCGGGGACCTGGAGGTCCTCGACAGTACCCTCTCCACAACCTCAAAAGCCGAAGGAGAGCTACTTTCGCCAGGCTCCAAGAGCAATCTCCTCGGCTCCGAGGTAGGGATCGGGGTCGGAGCTGATGCAGCCGGAGCCGAGAGAGAGGTGTGCTCCAAACCCAACGGAGCCGAAGACACACCAGCTCCCCCGGATCCGATGCTCAGCCCTCGGCCCCGAGAGCTCGGATCCGACAGACTCGAAGGCACAGTCGGCGTCAAAGCGATTGGAGCTATCAGCGCCGATGAATCCCCGGTTCCGAAAGGGCCCGGATCCGATAACTCCGAGACCCGAAAACAGGTTGGAGAAGAAGTAATCGGAGCAAATATGGGGCCGCACTCCCCCCCAGAGGGGGGGGGAGGCAAGAGCACCTCCATCTACATTTGGGTCTGGATGAATTGGCGCATCATCCGATCCATATCTGCTTCAGTGAGGCTTCTTGTAGATCTTGAAGTCGTCGTCGAGGCGGGCCGGGAGGGTCGCCTCGACAACCTCGAGGGAGACCGATCCTCCTCCTCCAGCTCCGGAGAAAAATGAGGTGAACAGAGCAGAGAGGGGGAGGATCCGTAGGCTCTCAAGGGAGACTTAGTCAGCTTAGACGGCGGGGCTGAGGGTTGAGTCTCAGCCCGCCTTTTGTGGGACTTATGTCCCTTGTCTTTATGTCTTTTTTCCACCGTAGTGGAAGTACCTGAATCCCCCGAACTCAAACCCAAAGAGGGAGGTTGAGTCCAAGGTTGAGTCGGGGGCCCAGAAGGCACAAGGGCTGTGGAGACAGCCTGTGCCTGAGAGGGGGAGGAAGAAGAAGCTGAGTCCTGAGGCAACAAGCCCGCCAGGATCAGCTTGTTCTTCCTGTCCCTAATAGCTCGGGGATTAAAGGCTGCGCAGATTGAGCAGGCCGATGACAAATGGGCCGCCCCCAAGCATAAAACGCACTGAGTGTGGCCATCAGCCACACTCAGTACACTTTGAGAACACCGCCTTAGGCCCTTCAGCCATAACACCACTCACACCAAAAAACACACCCAAACACTAAGAGGGGGGAGGGTGAAAGGCGGGAACTAACAGAAACAAAACTAGTTAGAAAGGGGGGAACAAAGGCACCTAACTAACTACACTTTCGCTAACTAACCCAAGAAAACTAAACACTCACACAAGAAAGTTTTTTTTTTTTTTTTTTTACAAAGAAGAAAAAAGGTTCCATCTCACCAAAAGCCAAGGAGCTCTTCAAAAGTAGCTGCTTCAGCCGCGGCAAAAAATGATCTGAGGTAATGTAGCACATAGCAGGGGATTATGGGTAGGGGAGGAGCTAGGAGCTCGGATCTTGTAAAGCTACTGGCTCGGATCTGAGATCGGATCCGATACCCACAGGTTGCAGAGCAAATGAAGTAACTACTTCAGATCAAATGTTACAATGAGAAGTTCCTGCTGTATAATAAGTACTAGGCTTATGAGCATCTGAGCTTGCTATAATCAAGGTAGTTAGTGGAGTGGAAAGAAAGGTAGTGGTTGGATGGGGTGGATGATATTAGAGTGGGAGTTGCAAGGGCATAGCCAACATGTTTTTAGGTGCACTTTTAGTAAAGTTTTGAAGTGGGTACATGATGGTATAGAGGTAATTGTGGGTGGGAGTGAGTTCCATAATTTGGCTATGGCGCAAGAGAATAGTGCTTCACCAGCAGAGTTATTGGCTTTAGTGATCTGCAAATGATTTTTGTTGCTGGATCTTAGTGGTCTGGTGGTTGGTAGGGTTGGAGTACATTCTGGAGGGATGGGACATTTAGTGGATGGTTTACTAGTTTGTGGGCGAGTGAGAGTTGATACCACTGAAGGAGGTGAGGGAGTTAAAGCCAGCCCAGTTCAGCAAGTGAGAGACAGTGGTGACTACGTTAGGATGCCCCTGTGGCAAATTTGGTGATTTTGTTGTAGCAGGTCTGTAGCTTGTTTAGATTACATTGCCTTAGGTTGGTATATATTGGAGAGGCATAAAGTAGGGTGGAGATAAGGTGGGAATTTGCTATAGAAATCTTTGCTGCTTTGGTGAGAAATTGCTTATTTCTGTATAACGCTCCTAGTTTTTTGTGGACTTTTTTTATGGTCATGGATATGTGAATATCAAATTTTAGTTTACTGTCTATTTCCACTCCTAGCAATTTGGTGTGTTCAGTTGGGTATATAGTGGTGTTGTCTTTTGCTGTGATGTTAAAATGAGAGTTGTTTTGAGTATGTTTGGTGGGTTGGAAGATGAGTAGTTTAGTTTTGTTTGGGTTGAGTATTAATTGGGCATCGGATAACCATGTTTCAACAGAGGAAAAGGCTTCCTGTGTGACCTTTTGCAGTTTTGGTAGGGACTGGGCTGAGCAGATGATGGTCGAGTCATCTGCGTATTGTATGAGTGTGCCATGTTTGGTGGCACAGGCTAGATTATTGGTGTAAACAGAGAAGAGTAGGGGTCCAAGGATGGATCCTTGGGGAACCCCTATGGAGACAGGTAGTTGGGAAGATATGTCATTCTGCCATACAACAGATTGTTGGCGGTCAGACAGGTAACTCTGAAACCAGTTGGTGACTGATTGTGAGAAGGATAGGTTATTGAGGACAGAGATAAGTTGTTTGTGTGGGACCATGTCAAATGCTTTAGATAGGTTTAGGAAAGTAGCAGAGGAGAGATAGCCATTGTTTTTATGCTGAAGGATAGTGTTAGTAAAGGAGTGTAAGGCAGTGGTGGCGCTATGGTTTGGTTGGAAACCATGCTGAGTACTGGAAAGGAGGTTGTTAGTAAGGAGGTAGTCTGAGACCTAAGAGTGGATGCATCTCTCTAGTATTTTGGAGAGTGGAGAGAGAATAGCTATGGGGCGGTAATTGGTTAGTTCTGCGGAGGGTCCGCCTTTGTGGAGGGGAATTATATGTGATACTTTCCACAGTGTGGGAACGTAACTTTCTGACAGAGATCGGTTAATCAAGATGGATACTGGGTAGGCCAGAGCATCAGCTGCGATTTGTAGGTATTCACTTGGGAGGTTGTCTGCTGCTAATTTGGTGGGTTTAAGTTTAGTTAAGAGTTTTTTATGTTGGAGGTAGGTACAGGAGAAAAAGAGAAGGCAGTGGGGAGATTACTAGTTGAAGGTGTGGGTTGGACGGGAGGGGGTTGTGTTGTTTAGCTAGTGATAGTATAGTTTAGGTGAAGTGTGTGTTGAATGAGGTAGCAATATTTTCTGAGGAGTGAGGGATGTTAGGAGGAGGGGTACTGACTTTACCTGGGTGGAGGATGGATTTTATGGAGGACCAGAATTGTTTGGGGCTGTGTTGTGAGGAGTCTAGGGAAGACTAGTAGTATTGGAATTTGTCCTGTTTTATTAGCTTTTTGACTCTATTGCGTAGTTCTAGGAATTTCTGTCTAGCTGAGGGGGTTTTGGTTTTGCGCTAGTGCTCCCAGGCTTTATCCCTGTTTTTCATTTCTGACTTAGTGGTTTTCTGTAGCCATGGGGAGGGTTGTGCTTTGGTTCTGGAAAATCTTATGGGGGCATGGTAATTAAGGATGTTCAGGAAGGTAGTATTAAAAATTTCAACTGCGTCATCTAGACTGAGGTACTTTAAAGGATGCCAGTTACATTCTTTGAGGGATGAGATGAATGTGAGTGGGTTAAAGTTTAGTTTTTTACGTATTTGACGGTAGATGACAGGTTTAGCTTGGTATAGGTATTTTTTGAGTAGGAATGTTGGGGAGTGATCACTGAGGCTATCTGATAAGCAGCCTGACTGGGGGCTCTTACTGACTAGTATCCAATCCAGGTTAGTGTGCTTGCTGGAGTTAGTGATCACTGAGGCTATCTGATAAGCAGCCTGTTATATATGACTGGGGGCTCTTACTGACTAGTATCTAATCCAGGGTAGTGTGATTGCTGGAGGTTTTATTTATCCTGGTTGGTGACTGGACTAGTTGGGTGAAGCCATGAAGGTGTACATGATGGGTTATATTGTTGCCAGAACAGGATTGCCAGTCAGTATTGAAATCACCTAAGATGATAGTTCATGGACTTTGTTGGATATACTTCTAATATTTAGGCTTAGTAGAAGGAAGTCACTTGGCTTTCTATTGGCTGTAATATGGGAGAAGTTGTGGTTTCTAGTCTGATTAAGAGGATTGGGGTTGGAGATGGTAGGGCCAGGGTTGGGGTGGATGTCTCCACTTAGGGCTAGTTTTGATATGCATGAGATTATTAGTTTTCTCAGTTTTTGAATGTGTTTGTTTATAAGGGAAACTTTATGATTGTGCTCTGTGGGTAATAGGTATGGTGGGAGGGTTACTATGTTAAGTTGTAGGGATGCTTTATGTTTGAGTAATATAGTTGGTAGAATATGTGGGGGGTGCAAAGGGATGGTTCTTGAGCTGGTGGGAGGGGAGCTGAGTGTGGGTGAGACATGAGTGGTGGTGTGAGTAGTAGTACAGTGGTAGTGGTTGAGTGGGGGAATGATGGAGCTTTGGTAGGATGTAAGATATGCAAGGAGAGTGCATGCCAGGTAGTTTTTTCACTGTAAATATTCTTTGAAGAAAATAGTCACTGATAAGAAATCTAAGTTCTTTGTGAACCTTAATGAATCATGGAAAGCTTTACATTATAAAGCGAGAGAGCAGCTCATGAGTACAAACCTTTATTTTAATTTGTATGTTTGATTTATTCATAGCCCATGTTGCTTTTAAGTGAATCCCTATCAGTTGAGCCACTTCCACTGAACAAGGTCAACTCTACAAAGATTTTAATTTAACTTTAAGTTGTCTGACTTCGAAATACGTTATATTAAAAGGGTGCTAAAAAGCTTGTTCCCTCTCTAGACCCACATTCACAAAATAGAACAAACTGGGTTTTACTTGCAGCTGAATCAAATTCACTTACAGTATTCTTCATGTTACTTTGGTTACTGCTGCATTAAATGTTGTTCTAGGTCAGGTCTAGGACCAAAATACCTATTCTTCATTAGGAAGGTCTTATTCTGTGATCTTGAAATAAGGAATCAGTGAGGACATTATACCTCTCACCTGTCCACATTTTTTGCCTCATACCTGTGGTCTGTTCCAAATAAAATGTGCCATTTTCTGACAAATCATTGAGGACTGGAACCAGTAAATGATGACGTACATTTCAGCTTCAGACTTCATATCCTTCAGAAAATGCATACTAACACAAACTTGCTATTCTATCACATTTATATGAGTTTATAACAGTAATATTTAAAATATGCTTCTGATTTTGGGCATTTGTTCCATCATTATTTTTTGCTTTGTCTAAATTTCTTGCACTTAGATGTTAAGAGGTATATGGAGATCACCCTGTATAAACATTATAAAAAAAGTTGTAGGTTTATTTCAGCAATTATACCAACCTTAACTCTAGCTATTACCCTTCTAGACTGACACATCCTTTAAAATCTCAGCACCTCCCCCCATCTGTGATACCTAGTTATCTGACAATAACCTTACAACAACAGAAAAGTGTAAAGGAAGAAGACAAACTAAAAATGAATCTTGCAAAACCAAAAATCATCACAAGTGCTTTCTGAGGAACATAATGTAAAGATATGCATCTGGTTTGAAGAACAAAGACATCCACCCTCCTCTTCTGTAACAAACTGCTTTACAGAATCTGTATTTTGGCCTTGTTAATGTTTGCTCAGGTATTCTTCCATCACTCCAACTGCTGTCTCTCGTATGGCATTCTAGTGTAAATGGCCCAGACAGTCTTTTTAGTGAGGCTCTACTAAGCCAAGAGGAAATGGAACAGTAAGTAATCAATCAAGAGCTTGAACTAAGCAAAGATTTGACCTGCATTGCTAACAGCTGACAGTGAGCAGTAAGTCTGAAATGCAGACATGCTACAATATGGGATTAAAGCAAACTGTTATCCTGTAACAGTCTGCTCAAGCAAAAGGCCACTCATCACTCACTCACTTTTATTTTACAGTCTGGAATCCTCAGCCCTGAAATCTGGACCCCACACTGTACAAACCCCTCTAGAAGAGGGTGCACAGAGAAAAGCAGTCAGCAACCCCCATGAACAGAGAGTAGAATGAAAATCACACAGTTCTATCACAACAGTTTGTACAGTTCAGGCTGTGCTAGTTGAACAAAGGCTGAGAAACTCGAATGGGCCTCTGGACCTTTGTTTACTTGGTGATCAGAAAATAATGGGAATACAATTAAGACTTGTATCAGTGTTAGGGAACTGGTCCCCCCCCCCCCCCACACACACACACACGCACACTAAATCCAATCCTTGCTGATAAGTAACTGCTTATCTGGTGTAATAAGCACCACATAAGAGTAACCAAAAAAATCAACAAGAAGGGCATTTCTAGGGTTTGGTTACTGCTGCTATTAAATAAGAGCCAAAAATCTAAAGTGGTTTCTCAAGTCCAGCAGGCCAAGAATAACAATAGCATTCAATCTGCTTAAGCAAGAATGTTACAAAATCAAATCTATGAGTAAGCAGCAGTGCAACTGTGACAGCTACCAGTACGAACAAGGTATTTATAGAACAATGAGGTCCATGGAGACCTACAGTACAGAAGGCAATGTTGATAGCACCTGTAGAATAATTAACAATGGCTGTTAAAGGTGACTGTACCTCCTCTGTAACAAGTACAGCAAGGAAAAACTACAACAATTATTAGGTAATAATACTGAAAAAGTCCAGTTTCAAATAAAAGCGAAATTACAAGGCAAAGAAAGATCCAGATAAACATACAGATGTGGCCAACTTTTGGAGAAGCAGGTTCTGTCAGATAGTGTGCATTCACTTCATAGAACAAAACTAAGAGCTGGTGGCTACCAACAAACCAGTACAGGATTAATGTATGTCATAACTGTAGGGTCACCTTGCAGTATCCTCTCCTCCAATAATCTAGAAAATTTTAAGCTATCCTAGTACAAAGTATACTATTCTGCTAGTATTAGTCTACTGAAAAGGATACCTCACAGTAAGACTTAAATGGTAATAGTTAATTCAAATGTACTTTTCACTGTTCGCCAACTCTTTCTCTAAGACACTAAGGAGTACAGACATACTGCAAGAGCTGAAGACTACTTCCAGGACATTTGCATAGCTGCATATCAATTCTTCCTCCTATAAGAACATAAACAATTAAAATCATTAGAAGGCATGCAACCAAATTCCAAAAGTTAAATGTTATCTTGCTGAATACAGCCTTATCTGATGGAGATAAAGGATTATTTTTTATGTCTCCTTGGAAATGAAAGAAGGGGGAAGTAACTATTGCAGGTGGTTTTCACTTAGATCGACTGATGACTGATATGGTGAGGACATAGCTACAATACTGGACCAAAAAAAAAAGTCTATAGTCTTTTACTCTCAATCAGTGAAGATTAAACATTACTTGGAGGCTTGTGACTTATGAAAACCTGAATGCAACAGCTAAGAAAACTAAGAGGTCAAGGAGGTCCAACTTCTGGGTTCATGATCCCTGCAACAATGCACGCTGAAAGTATAGAGACTGGCTGAGCAACCTTGGCACAAATATCCACAATGGAAAAGTACAGTTTTGTACCTACCATAAATGTAGATGTCCGAACTGGATAGCATCTGCAGTCATAACAAGTGGGTTGTCCTGTCGTCAGGCAGCCCTGCAGTCGGCCGGATTCCAAAGTCCGGGCCCGGCTTCGGCTGATGTCGCACTCCACCCAACGTCATCTTTGTTGGTCTTCGGGTATAAAAGCATCAGCCGACGCCATTTTCCTCAGTGTTTCTTGCCCCAGATGCCAGTAGCCCTCTTGCAGGCTAAAATTTGGATAGATGCCAATATTTCCAAATAGATAGAGGTAAACACAACAATAACCATGTATGTACATATATACAAACAAATACACCATAAAAGACTCCCCCCCAACAGCTAGCTATTAGGAGGGTAAACACCCTAGGAGTACCACAGAGGGAAGGAGGGTAATTGACTGCAGATGCTATCCAGTTCGGACATCTACATTTATGGTAGGTACAAAACTGTACTATGTCCTTCATGGATGCATCTGCAGTCATAAGGTAGAATACCATAGCCAACTAGGGAGGAGGATAAAAGTAGATTATGGTGTGTTTAGGATCCAGTGGCAAACCCTGCTCGGGATCTGGAATATAGAGGCAAATTATAATGCTTGGCAAATGTATGCACGGAGGTCCAAGTAGCCGCCAATAATGTCTTTGGTTGCCACAAGAAGGCTGTGGTAGTGGCTGTTGCCCTTGTAGAATGAGGTCTTATGTTCTGTGGAATTGGTTTTCCATGGAAGGAGTAACAGAATCGTATGCAATTTCCTATCCATTTGGAGATTGTCTGTTTGGAAATAGCTTTTCCTTCCCCTCCTGTTGCATAGGCTACGAAAAGTTGGTCAGTCTTTCTGCTATTTTTGTTCTGTCCAAGTAGTAGCGTAGCTGTCTATGCACATCCAAGGTATGCAGTATTCTTTCCCCTCTGTTTTGTGGGTTGGGAAAGAAGGTAGGTAAGTGGATTGCCTGGTTTAAAGACACTCTGGATACCACCTTGGGCATAAATGTAGGATTAGTCCTCATGGGCACTCTATCTCGGTGGAAGATCAGGAAGGGTTGCACTGCCATTAAGGCCTGTAGTTCTGAAACCCTCCTTGCTGAAGTAATTGCCAGTAGGAAAGCAGTTTTCCATGACAGGTGTTGTAGGTCTGCTGTTGCTGCTGGTTCAAAGGGTGATAGTGTTAATTTTTCTAGCACAAAGTTTAAATCCCAAGCTGGTAATGGTGGTTTCCTTGGAGGTTTTACATTCTTGATTCCTCTGAGGAACTGCCTGAGCAAAGGGTGCAAAAACAGGTGGATCAAAGCTGTATTCTGCTGAAATAGCTGATGCATGTATCTTGATGGAGGAGTAGGACAGGCCTGAATGAAGAAGTTCGCCAGATACTCCAGAATGTTAGGTATATCTATGTTTGACACATCTTTTCCTCTTTCCCAAATGACAAACCTTTTCCATTTTCCAGCATAGTTCCTTCTTGTTGAAGGTCTCTTCAAGAATAATGTCTTTAACTCTTTGGGAAAGTTCTGAATTAGCTGCTGCTATATGATGTTCCATGCAGTCAGTTGCAACGTTTTAGGTTTGGATGTATGATGCTGTAGTTGTTCTGAGTTAACATCAAAGGCATCAGGGGTATTGGCCACATATTGTTCCGAGACATGCTCCTCAGTAGTGGGCACCAGTGCTGTCTTGGCCAGTTTGGAGCTATCAGGATTATCCTTGGACGTTGATTTTTAGTACCTTGTGTATCAAGGGAAGAGGTGGGAATGCATATGCTGTTAGGCCTTTCCAGTTGAAGGAGAGCGAGTCCACTTTCCATGCTAGTGGGTGGAATGTCCTTGTGCAGAATTTTCTGAGCTGGTGATTGAGAGGTGATGCGAATAGGTCTATCTGTGGCATTCCCCATTTCTTTGAGATGGTCTTGAAAATGTCCGGGTGCAGCTTCCATTCGTGGGCATCCGGTGGTTCTGCTTAATATGTCTGCTAGAGTATTGTCTTTCCCCGGTACAAATATTGCCTGTAACTGGATGTTGTAGCTGAGTGCCAGGGTCCACAGTTCCAAGGTCATTCTGCATAGGGGGTATGAATGAGTGCCTCCTTGTTTGTTGATGTACCACATGACTGCGGTGTTGTCTGTTCTTATCATCAACTGGCCCTCTTTGAGAAATGGTTTGAACTTTTGGATTGCCAGTTTTACTGCCAGCATTTCTTTTAGATTGATGTGCAGGTGAAGTTGATCCTGTGTCCACAACCCTTGCATGTCCAGCATGTGGGCCCCCATCCTAGGTCTGAAGCGTCTGTTGTGATGGTCTGGCTTGCTTGACATCTGCGAAAGGGTAGGCCTGGGTTTGACTGGCATGCCTGAGCCCACCATAGGAACTCCTGTTTTAAGCATGGAATTAGTGGGATTTCTGTTTCTAGACTGTGTCTGTGTTGGGACCATAAATTCTTTAGGTACCACTGTAGTTTCCTCATATGTAGTCTGGCAAATGGAACCAAGATTATGCATGATGCCATGAAGCCCAAGGCCTGCAGAACTTTTCTTGCTGTTAACTTGTTCAGTTTTGTTAGTGCCAAGAAGTAAAGAGGAAGTTCTTTTGTTTTTCTGTAGTCAGGAATGCCATTTGTTTTACTGTGTCCAATTCAAGAATGTCCTTGTTTGGGATGGTATCAGCCTTGACTTTTGTAAATTGACTGTGTATCCCAGTGCTTGTAGCAAGTAAATGACCCTTTGTAAATCTGTTGTCAGCTTGCTTTTGTTGTCCCCTTGTAGCAGGCAGTCGTCCAGGTATGGGTAAATTTGAATTCTGTAGCCTGCTTACTGATGCCAGGCATTTGGTGAATACTCTTAGATAAGCCAAAGGGCAATGCTGAGAATTGATAGTGCTCTGATCCTGCAAGAAATCTGAGGTATCTTCTGCAGATTGGTCGAATGGGGACGGTATGCCTCCTTGAGATCTAGAGTTACCAGCCAAGACTCCTTGCCCAGCATGGGAAGGAGTTGCTGTAGGGTCAGCATTTTGAATTTTGGGACAATGATGTATGTATTTAAGGTGGACAGGTCGAGAATTGGTCTCCAACTTTTTCCTTTCTTGGAACTAGGAATAACCTGGAATAGAACCCCTTTCCTTGCTCTGCTGTTGGCACTCTTTCCACAGCTCTCATGTTTGCTAACTCCATTATCTGGTGTAGAGCCTCTGTTTTTTGATTTGGAGGTAGATTTGGCATTCCTCTTTGACTGGTAAAGTGTGGAAGTGAAACCGTAACCTTGATCTATGGTTTGTAAAATCCACTTGTCTTTTGTTATGTAGTGCCAGTTCTTTGAAAATAAGGTTAACTTTCCGCCTAGAGGAGCTGCTATTTGTTCCCTGGTAGGCGGATGTAGGGTTAAGTCACTGTGGTTGTGCTGATGTAGTGGCAGTGGCTGTGTCTGTGCCTCTGTTGTTACCTTGCCACTGTCGCCCTCTATAGGCACCTCCTCTGGATTGGTTTCTGCCTCTGGAACGTCTATTCCTGCCTCTTTGAAATTTTGTGGAGTCAGGAAAGGACCAATTTTGGCAGGCCAGTTGCTGCTAAACCTTGGTAGTTGAACCTGCAAGAAATCTTTAACAGTTTGAACAGATTTTGCCTTTTCTTCCATTTTCTTCATAACCTGCTGGGCAGGTGTACCAAACAAACTTGTCTTGTCCACAGGAGCATCCAGCAACTTAGCTTTAACATGATCCGGTAAAGCTTGTTCCTTTAGCCATGCATGCCTTCTTATCACTGTGCCAGTCATGGCTGATCTAAATGAAGCCTCCAGTGCATCATAGCCACATTTTAAGGAATGGTTGCTAACCTGTTGTATGTTATTTACCATCTCTAATACATATTTCTTATCAAGAGATTCATCAGTGGGTAGTGGTTTAGTTAACTGAGCCAGCATAAACTCTTGGTATTGTATCATGTGAAACTGACAGTTTAAAGCTCTAGCTGAGAGAGTAGCTGAAGTGTAGACCTTTTACCCCATCTGTCTAATGACCTTGCTTCCCTTTCAGAAGGAATAGGGTTTTAGCTATGGTCGCTGCTACTGCCTTGGGACCCTGGGATATAGTTTCTGGGTCTGCAAGTGGGGCCTTGTAAAGGTGGTGATGAGTATCTGGCACCCTGTAAAATCTGTCTGGTTTGGCAGGGGCTGGGGGTAAAGAATCTGGAGCGGAGCAAACATCATTGAAAGCATCATCCACCACAGAGAGAACAGGAGGTATAGCTAAGGGCCTGTGCTGTGGGAGGTGCAGAAAGGTCCTAAGTCTTTTCTGGAGTCTGAAAATCCTGTTGCTGCCATTGGAACTGTTCTGGCATGCAGGGTTTAAGGAGAATTCTTCTGGTGGGAAGCAGCTGGAATGGATTCTTCAGCATCAGAATCTTCAAAATTGGAGAAGGGAGCCTCTGGCTGGTCAGTAATGTCTGATTCATCAGCAGAATCATCAGAAGACACTGGCTCAGGGGGCTCTGCCCTAGGTCTCTTCTCTGGGGGCTGAGAAGCCCTGTCTGGGTGAGATTGAGATCCTCTAATTAAAGAAATTAAATCTTCTGCCAAAATAAGCATTTGAGAACTAGAACAGGGCCTGGATGTGGGGGGTCTAACAGGCACTGTTTTAGTAGTCTTGGCTGCTTTAGCCCTGGCGAAGGCCTTAATGGACATGGCTGCTGGGGTAGAGACATCCAAGGGATGGTGTCTGATAAGTCAACCACCGTAGTGGGTAAAATTTCTGAGGTCGATTCAAGAGTTGTAGCAGGGGCCTCAGTTGTAGGAATAGGTTCAGCTGTACTTTGATCAGTTTTTTGCTTAACCATGGTTTCGCCGAGTGTTTTTGGTAGATTGGGTAGTCGGAGGATCCGACGGCATAATGAAATCAGAACCAAACTGTTCTGCAAGTTGAAAGAAGCACAGGCCGAACAGGCAGACAGTAAGAGTGGAAATCTTTATGAGGTATTTGTTTCCCACAGGTTAAACAATTGTTAACTTTTTCTGACATCAAAAGTAAGTAACAAGAAAGACTGAGGAAAATGGCGCCGGCTGATGCTTTATACCGAAGACCAACAAAGATGACGGACAACCCACTTGTTATGACTGCAGATGCATCCATGAAGGACATCATCATTCTAGAAGACACAACTTTGCTGACTCGCTTTTAGCAGCAGCATTTTTCCAATAGGTGATTAGCCACCTGGTGAAAAAGACAATGCAGCTGGCAATCCATACAGTTAACGCTTGCTCTGCCATCTTAACAGCCTTGCTACTTAGAGCAAAGGAGGCAAACAACTGATTTGTCTTTATGAACTTGTATCCTCTCAGGTAAAAAAAAAAAAAAAAAAAACAGAAGAGAAAGTGTACATCCAGAGAGCATGAAGGGTTCTCTTTCTTCTGGTAGTGGGTAAATGGACTGGTTTAAAGAAACTTCTGAAAACACGTTTAGAACAAAATGCAAATTAGTCCTAAGGGAAACATAACCCTTGAGACAGGTTAAATAGGATTCCCTAATGAAAGGTAAACATGCCCAACATCCAGTGCAAAGTGCTTTCTTTACTCTTCTGGCATCCTGGCTCAAGCTTTCAGTGAAGATTTAGTCAGAGGTATTGGTTGCACTTACTATTTCCCTATAAAATGATCCCAGTTACTCACACTACGGGTAATATAGAATTATTGACCATGGAATGGGTTAATGCTAATCTAACACCAAATGGGATACATTAATTCAAGCAACAAAAGGGAAACTGGAGAGGCTTAAAATGGCCCAAAAGGGCAGATAGCCTAGCATTTTACTTATGAAAAGGGCCTGCAGTTCAGAGATCATGGAGCCAGACAAGGCCACTGTGAACAGTTAGTACTAAGACACCAACATGAGAACCACTGAACTACGATATTCAATTGAAGCATGGTCCAGCCTACAGGATTTCAGAGGTAAATAAAATGCATAACCAGCCAGTGCTGCCACAAACTCATAATGGGAAGAAATTCCAGCAAACTACTTTTACCAGTGATAGTAGGGACCCAAACAAAAAGATATTCTTTGTAGATCAGGATCTTTTGTAACTTAATGGACTAAAATGGTATAGGACATATTAACATAAATGGAGAGCATTTATCAACAGAAAACATATGAGAGGAAAGATTTTTGCCACTTCTTAAGACTCCTACAGCAAGGTCCAGAAAGAGCAAAAGATGTGAAGGAGAAACTAACCCACAAAATTAATTCAGTTGTGAACCCAACAAAAGGACTTTTCAAGCTTGTAGTGAGACAGTTTTCAAGAACAGTTATGGTCTGGTGGGTGGTGGTGGTTGGGGGGGGGGGGGGCAAGTGAAAGAAGCTATCATGTTCAGCTTGATTTGTGTGGACCACCATTCCAACTCCTGGCAAATGAAGATAAAAATGGGAACCACCTCCTCCATAGACTATGTTCATTCCAGATAGATCTAAGGTACCAATGAAATCACTGTATGCAATCTGACTTAAAGTACTATCAAAATGGTGGAGGACAGTATCCTAGAGCTTGAGGTACTCCCTTAGCTAACACTTCCAATCTCTGTGCTGTTTTGCAGAAGCACTATCTGCATTTTCCTGTGGGAGAAATGCCTTCTGCAGCTGCAGACTAGAGGCATTCCCATGAATGCCACTGAAAGAGAACCAGAGACTTTAGAAGCATTCCTAGGTTAATAAGGGTCTTGTCCACCTCCCCCAGGGATATTACCTGAATGTCTAACTAATGGTAACTGTGAATATCCTTTGTCCTGCAATTAGCATTTACTGGAGTCGGGCACTAGACCTGGGAGGAGTAGCCAGCACAAAGAGCAATGAGACAGATTGATAGTGAGAGCTCTTTCTTCAAATCTGAAAAGCCACTTGTGGTTCTTGTGAACAGCGTTGTGTCAGTAGGCAACATGCATCCTTGAGCTTTAAAGTTGCCAACAGGGCTTGTGGAAATAGAAGAGAATTTGAGCTTTGATATGTCCAGAATGCATCCCCCAAAGTCCTTACTTTCTGGGAACTAGAAAAGTATTAAGAAAGAAAGCTCTTGTTTTGTTTTTTCAAGAGTATCAATTATATTACCCTGAAGGCAAGCAGCTCATGTTGAAGGGGGGAATTGCAAGACTTTTGTTTCTTTGGTACCAGAAGAATTCTTGTAAGGTTTTCAGACTGTAACCCTACGAATTATCTGCAGAACCTATTTGCCCTGCATGCTGCCCTGCCAGTTTTAGAGAGTCTGTCAGCCTTCCTGTAATGGTTTGGAATTGAGTGGGGGATAAGGCTGGGCTGAGGGAGGGAACAATATGTAGTAGTCATGGTTGCTCTGGGGGGGGGGGGGGTACATGACTCATGGGTTCAACTTAAAATTTTCATTACTGTCTCCCTGACTCCTACTTGCACTGGTGTTACTTTCTCTTCACTGGCTTGTCTTTACCGTACCTGCAATACTTTGTACATGGCTAAGAAGGGTAGTTTGTATCATATCTGGACACAGGGGAGTGAAACAGTTGCTTACCGTGTTGCATAATGCTAACTCTTTCCTCCATCCTTTTAAAAACTTCATCCATAGGGCTCCCAAACAGCAGCTGCTGGTCTAGTGGAGCATTAAGAGGCTGTACTTTTACAAATTCTGGCAGGAAATGTAAACTGAGACAGGCATGCCTTACAATGACAGAAGCTATAGCTGCCACCCTGGATGCTGTATCAACAACATCATAACCAAGCTTAGCGAGTGTTTTTTTTCCCCCTCTCTGACTAGCAGTCTGGTTGAGAACCATTAATTTTTGACACAGGTTCACATCGGACACCCCCCCATCTCTACCTCCATTGGTCTGAGAGACAAATTTAGCATTTTGCCATATGTCTCTGACAATGAGCATGAATGCCACAATAGAATAAGTCAATTCCATTCAGCAGGGAACCAAGTCTCACAAATTAAAGCAAATCCAGAGCAGAAAAAACAACTCCACAGGCTTAACAAAGGTTAAGAAAAACAAATTTCCAAAATGGGGTCAAGACAGACACTGAAGAACCTTAGCAGAATTGTGCGGTTACCTGAAGCACCAGAAAAGTAACCCCAAAGTAACTTGGCTGCTGGCTGAAGTATGGCCCTTCTGACACCAGTACACATTATCATACTGTGAGTCAATGAGGTGAGTACAGAAAAAAACATCAGTTTACTAAGAAGGCTTTACCTCAACTCTTGTGGGTTGGGGGATTCCCCATAAATTTATTATGAACTACCTCTCATAATGCACCATAGTGGAAAGAGGGGCTTGGGATAATAGAGATCAGTGTGATAACTTTCAGGGATTACAGTTTATGAACAACTGAAAAGTTCCCATTTAATTAATTTAATTCTAAGGAAAAGTAACAGAGTAAAAAGCCAATCAGTAGTAACCTTCTTAAACCTGAGTGGGAGGGGATCATTTTTAGGAAGCTACAGAGAAGACAGATCTCATTATCCTTGTCTGTCTCTGACACAAGGACATCATAATCCTCAGAATTTCCTTAATAAATGGAGGGAGACACACCTTTACTCTTTGCTCCAAGTAAAGGGTAATCTTGCCTTATCAGATGTGTAATGAGATGTGAAAATGGCTACCAAATATCCATAATGAGGCACCAATACTCTACCATAGAGATGGCAATGGGTCATGAGAAGACCAAGTATGGTCATGACAACTGTATTTACCAAGGTTGCACTCTCATACCAGTGAAGAGAATCTCCATCATATGTCAAAGAAGTTATGTACTAACCATAATGCTCCATTTCTTTTGTTCATTTTCATTCTTCCTCAACTCATGGGTTCGGATCTGACTTGGCTGTTGGAAAAACTCCTGGCAACTTATAACTCTCGAGCGTCTCCCTTACCCAGAATGCACCAACCCCAAGTACCTCAGATCTTGTTTGCTGGCTATAGCACACAGAAATAATTTTTATATAAAATAGACATAATAGAAAAAATAGAAAGGCTATAGCTGGAGCTTTGTCATACTTGGAGTATAGAAATTCTTTCAAATCCACTCACTCTTCCAGAAAAAACATAAGGATGGGGGTTGGTGGATGGGGAGCGTAGGAAGAATGAAAATGGACAACACAGATGGAACATTATGGTAAGTACATAACTTCTTTATCTGATGTTGTCAATTTTCATTCTGTCCTCAACTGATGGGACAGAGTCTCCAGCTAACTAAATCTCAGGGTGGACTCAAGGAATGATATTCCTAAGCACTACTGAGCTAAATCAAATTTGTAATGAGTGATAAAAATATGGGGGAAGCCCAATTCGCTGCTGCACACATTCATCCATGAAAACACTTGAATGAAAAAATGAGGAAGTTGCTATGGATCTAGTTGAATGACCACAAACTTGTTTTGGCAAATGATTATCCGATTGGTTGTAAACAAAGGAGATGCAGCCAGTAAGCCATTTCGTTAGAGTTACTTTGGACACTGGTTTACAGCTTCTCTTCAGCAAATGAAACAAACGCCTGATCTGTAAGTCCCTTTATAGAAATAGAGTCACAGATGCCTATGAACATCCAATAAATGTAAGATAAATTCGCCCTTGTGTCAATAATTTGGAAAGAAAACTGGTAAATTGATCGACTGGTTAATGTTAGACTCTGACACTATTTTGGGCAAAAAAGATGCATTCATTCATAATGTAACTCTATCTTTATGAAAACTTAGACATGGGGGTTTCACAGACAAGGAATGAATTTCAGAAACTCTTCTGGCTGAAGAATTGGCCAACAAAAAAAGGTTTTCCAAGAAAGAAATTTAAGGTCACATTCATGTGCAAGTTCAAAGGGTGGATGGACCAAGACATGCAGGACCTGATTTAGACCCCATGAAAGGTTAGGATCTTTAAACGGAGGCCTTAACAGAAGTGTGCCTCATAAAAAGGTTTTACAAAGCTTATGAGAAGCGAGTAATAAACCATAAAATCTAATATGGAATTAGAAATTTCTGCCAAATGAACTTTAACTGTGGAAGAACTGGCTCCTTGATTAAAAAGTAGTATCAAGAACTCAAGAATACTATAAATTGGGTCAAAGAGGTTGTACATTACTTTGAAGCACCCAGTGTACAAATCTTTTTCATTTACTATTATCAAGTTTCCTTGCAGATGGTTTAAGGGAAGATAAAATCAAGTGGACAAGGGATAAGAGCATAGGTTGTCATGCTATAAAGTAGAATTTTTCACTGTATATTGCACTTTGCATTTATACCATATCACTGCTTATTTGAACTGTTTTTTTCCCCTGAAATTGTTGTACTTTATTTGCTGTAGATTAGACTCGATTCAGACCTGCTGAATTTAGTTCTATTTGTATAACATGAGCACTGAACCAGGCCATCTTTTGTTGGAAAGGGTTCTCCTGCACCCTAGTGACAGGAACATGCAGTTAAAACTCATCTGATTTAAGGTTGATGGAACAGGGTTCAGTTTTGAGCTTTTTTTTTAATTGGTTAATTTGTTTAAATCAGTTTGCTACATAAGCACATTTGCGCTTGTTTTAGCAAAGCTCCACCCAGTTTAGCGACCAGCTAGTGCACTGCTGTATTTACCTGATTAATCCTAGGTATCTGCTGATCTCTGCAAAACTTAAGTAGAATTTTTCACTGTATAATTGCACTTTTGAACTGCAGTTTTACCATATCACTACTTATATGAACTGCTTTTTTTTCTGAAATTGTTGCACTTTGCTATAATGTAGACTAGATTCAGACCTGCTGAATCTAGTTCTGTTTGTATAACTTGAGAACTAAACCAGGTCTTTTGTTGGAGAGGAGTGTCCCGCTAGAACTCATCTGACTGAAGGTTGAAGAAACAGACCTCAGGTTTGAGCTTTTTTTATTGGTTAATTTGTTTAAACCAGTTTGCTACAATACCGTGTTTGTTCATCGCACACTACCACTCAGCAGTGGGCACCGTTGGCTGTTACAGATACAAACACTTATGTCTGCAAATTTTCCCTTAGTACTCTGCTGGTGATCCATCAGTGAGTTCTTGCAACTTGCCCCTCACTGACAGGTGATACATTCAGCGAAGCTCCAGAGGTACAAACACAGATCCTACCTGCAAGCCCCTCGTATTTTTTGCCCAGTTCTCCTTTCCTCTACTTTTGCTGGTCCTTTCAGTCTTCTCCCTGTTTTCTGACTACATAAACTTACCTAGCATTATGGACAGACAATTTCCTACAATTTCACCAGCCAGCCTGGTCGACATGGGCATCCTGAGGCAATGTAGCAATGGCCTCATGTACACCAACAACCCACCCCACTTCTAGTCCACACAAATTCATTATGTGAAAGATGCATCTATATCAAGAAGCTAGAATCCAGTTCTCTCACTCACCAGTCAGTTCATCTGATACTAAGCAGGTTGTCAGCATGCACACCTCACCTCTGCACCTACCAAACCAACAACACACAAACCTAGATATGAGGAGGTCCTTACCAAAAGCTTACCTAAACATCAGAGACCTCCCAAACACAAGCATAAGCATGCGGCACATAAAGCTTCTTCTGGAAAAGACAGTACACATAAAAAGAAGTTATGTTCTTACCATAACGTTCCATGTGGAGTGTTCATCTCGCCTTTGTTCTTACACACGGGTTCGGAGCCGATCCTCGGCTCCGAGTCGGCTGCATAGCAAAGCTCTGCATCTTAGAGAAGCTCGAGACCAGGCTATATCCCACAATCCTCCCTGCCATTACTCAGATCTAGTTTGCAAGTAAACCAGACCAACCAAAAACCTCAGGTGCTAAGGCTACACACTGCCACAGAACTCAGAGACACTCTCTCACTTAACAAATTAACTAAGGGTAGTGAATATATACCCCATGAGGCAAGAAACAATATACCCGGAAGGGGTTAAGGCATTTCGACCAGACTCTAGTCCTACCCGTTCTTCCAAACATTTGAGGGAGGGAAGGGAGGGAATGTAAGAACAAAGGCGAGATGAACACTCCACATGGAATGTTATGGTAAGAACATAACTTCTTTATGTGAGAGTGTTCAATCTTGCCGTTTGTTCTTACACACGGGTAGCGTCCCTAGCTCCATCACCCCGAGTGACTCATGGAAGAACGTTCCTAAGCACAGTGGAACCAAAAGATGTCCTGTCTTTGGAGGCTTTGTCAACCCTATAATGAGCGATGAAAGTATGTGGTTTAGACCACATGGCTGCTGCACAAATCGTGTCCAAAGGCAGACGAGCTGCATGAGCCAAAGAAGTGGAAACGGATCTGATAGAATGGCCCTTAGGTTTGGCAGGCAAGGCCTGATTCGACTTAGAATATACAAAGGCTATACAATCAGTAAGCCATTTAGATAGTGTATGTTTTGTAACTGCCATGCCCTTTTTATTGTCTGCAAACGTGACAAAAAGCTGATCTGTTTTCCTGTACTCTTTAGTCCTATCCAAATAAAATCTTAGTTGTCTGTGGACATCCAACTTGTGCAGCATATACTCCAACTTGCTGGTATGGGTCTTGAAAAAAGTAGGGAGTTCTATGGACTGGTTAATATTCGTGACAGAACATACCTTAGGAAGGAAAGACGGATTTGTTTGCAAGGAGACTCTATCTGGGTGGAAAATTAAGTAAGGCGGCCTGACTGATAGTGCTTGCAGCTCTGATACTATTCGAGCTGAAGTAACAGCTACGAATAAAAGTGTCTTCCATGACAAGAACTTTAGGAGGCAAGACGAGGCTGGTTCAAAGGGTGGCAACATTAGTTGTGACAATAATAAATTTAAATTCCATGGGAATAAAGGGTCTCTAACGGGCGGTCGAAGATGGAAGGATCCTTTCATAAAAGCCTTACAAAGCCTGTGGGACATAATGGGAGAACCGTCCTCACCAATATGGTAGCTGGATATGGCCGCCAACTGTACTCTTAGTGTGGAAGTAGAGGCTCCTTTGTGAAAGAGGATAGATAGAAATTCTAGAACTTTATGTAAGGGAGCTACTAGGGGGTCCAAGTGTTGGCTAGATGCCCAGTACACAAAGTGTTTCCATTTACTCCTGTAGAGTTTTGTAGTGGAAGCTTTATGAGAGGCAACCAGAATGCGTTGAACTGCCGGGGAAAGTAGCTCAGACCTGGCTAGGCAGGGAAGTGGAGCAGCCAAGCTGCTAGTTTGAGGGATAGAAGAGACGGGTGAGGAACTCCCGATGAATGGGTCAGTAGATCTGGTACTGGGTCCAGGATCCATGGTTCCTCTGTTTGATGGGCTCGAAGAAAGGGAACCATATCTGTCGAGGCCATAATGGGGCTATGAGTATAATTGTCCTTTCCAGGTTCCTGGCTTTCTGAAGAAATTTGGGAATCAAGGGGGTAGGTGGAAATGCATATAGGAGACCCGGGGGCCAATCGTGTATCAGTGCGTCCCTGGGGACATCCCCCGGAGGGGGTAGAAGGGCAAAATAGCTTCTGCATTTGGTATTCATCGGGGAAGCAAATAGATCGCAGCAAGGCTGGCCCCATCTGCGGAAAATTCATTCCGCCACCTGTGGATTGAGGGACCACTCGTGAGGTAACAGGACAGCTCTGCTCAACCTGTCCGCAACGATGTTGGATGACCCCGGGATGTGCGTTGCTATCAGAAAGTGACCCGTGGACTCTGCCCATTGCCAAATTCTCATGGCCTCTCTGCATAATGGGTAAGATCTGGTTCCCCCTGTTTGTTTATGTACCAGACTACAGACATGTTGTCTGTCAGAACTGCTACTGTTCCTAGAGGTAGGAGGGTTTGACAGTGTTGCAACGCCAGGAACACCGCCCTCATCTCCAGAACATTTATGTGCAGGTTGTACTCCATGTTGGACCATTCCCCTTGGACTGTTCTTCCCTGAAATAGTCCCCCCCACCCTATCAGAGAAGCGTCCGTGGTTATTGTGGCCGTCGGATTGGGTAGAACAAATGGACGACCCATAGTGAGATCCTGACTGTGCACCCATCATGAGAGGTCTCGTTTGCAAGAATCTGTTATCAGAATCTCGTGCGCTAGGGGTAACTGCTGGAATGACCACTGCGTGAACAGCAGCCAATGGAGGAGCCTCATGTGCAATCTCCCCATAGGAACTGCAATAAGGGACGCTGTCCCAAAACCTTCAACACTAGTTTGGCTGGGGCTTTCCTGCTTTGCAGTAAAAGAACCTGTTCCTTGAGGGATGAAGCCCTTATTGGAGGGACCTTTACCAGTGTTAAATATGTATCTAGATCTCCTCCGATGAATGAAATATGCTGTGAGGGCAGTAAGGCAGATTTTTCGAAGTTTATTGAAATCCCTAGGTGGGAACAAAGGTTGACTGTGTAGTCTCTGGCTTGTATGAGGTGACGCTCGGTGGTGGCGGTGAGGAGCCAGTCGTCCAGACAGGGAAACACCCGGAATTCTAGACGTCTCAAGTGAGACGCTACCACTGCCATGCATTTGGTGAATAACCTGGGGGCTGAGATGAGCCCAAAGGGCAGGGCTCGAAATTGAAAGTGACTGGCTCCCAGCTGGAAGCGCAGGTGATCTCTGGACGGTCTGGCTATTTTGATGTGGTAGTACGCGTCCTTGAGATCTATCAAGCACATCCAGTCGTCCTTCTGTAAAAATGGAAGGATCAATTGAAGCGTGACCATCCGGAACTTTTCCTTCTTCATGAAGGTGTTGAGATTGCTGAGATCCAAAATCGGTCTCCAGTCCCCTGTCTTTTTTGGAACTTAAAAGAACCTTGAGTAAGTTCTGGATCCTCTTTGGTCCGCCGGGACTGGTTGGATGACTCTTTTTTCGAGCAGCTTTGAAATTTCAATTGCTGCTGGGCCTCACAAATGGGGTGGCACATCTGGAAACCTTCTTTGTTGGGGTGGAGTTGATACGAAGGGGATTTTGTATCCTCTGGTTACAATGCTTTTTACCCAAGAGTCCAAGGTAAGAGTTAGCCAGGCCTGTGGGTATAAAGCCAAGCGACCCCCGACTGCCCCCAGAGCAGGACAGTCAGGCCCCCATTCAGGAGTGCTGGAAAGGCTTACCAGGGACAGGATCCCTGTCACCTTGGTTCTGCGGACCCCCTCTGCCACCAGGGCAACGTCTTCCATTTCTACCCCCCCTCTGCCTCTGGAGGGGGCATCACTCTGTGTGGCCTGGAAAGATCCCTGAGTTTTATGGAACCACATTTTTCCGCCTCATTGCCCTTTGGGGTACGGTCTAGTTGGAGTGGAAAAACGGACTCCGACAGCAGACAGAGTCTTTCCTTCTTGCTCACACCGAGTTAGTGTCTCCTTCACTTTGGGCCCAAAGAGAGTGGCACCATCAAAGGGGGCATTGGCGAAGGAAGACTTGAAGGCTTCCGCAAATGAGCACAGCCGCATCCAGGATTGTCTTCATAGAGCAATCACTGAAGCTGCAGCTCTACTCGATCCTTCAGCCGCATAGGAGATGAGCCTCATGGATGAGTTCACTATGGAGGTAAGGGTGTTAAGCTGTGCTGTTACCTTATATGAAACAGCAGCATCTGTGTTACCCTGGAGGGTATCTTCCAGCTCCTTGATGAGATCCCTCTGCAGACATGTAAAATGTGTCAAATAGTTTAGCAAACGCATGGAAAAAGTCGCTGAACTAAAAACACGCTTCCCATATCTGTCCATAGTCCTAGAATCCTTATTAGGAGGATGAACAGAAGAGGAAGACTCAGACATCTCCTTTTTAGTGGCTGCCGCCACCACCATAGCGTCGACCGGAACTCCCTTGGTGAGATAACCCTTGTCCTGGGGGGCGGTGATAAATTTGCTCGGTTTTTGAGGGACCGGTTCCACTGTGTCCGGTGTCTCCCACGCCCTTCGAGCAATTAAATCCATTAACTCATCGAAGGGCGGAGTAACCCAGGAGGTAGAAGGTTGAGCACCAAAAGCCTTCAGCAGCACCGACTCATCCTCAGTGGGGGCTAGGGACTGCCAATCACCCCTCTGTTTTAAGATCTCCAAGATGTCTGCAAATGAGACATCCTCAGAGGGGGATTTTGGGGACCCCTCTGCCTCATCCAAGTCAGTGTCAGATGTTAGAGATTCTTGCGGGGAATCTAAGCGCCTCCTCTTGCACAGTCTTTTCCTCGGAACCTCATCGGAGGGCTTCGGTGAGGCCTCCGAGGAACACGGGGCACCCTCTGGGGGTGGCTGAGGCAATGGTGCTCTACGCTTTGGATGGGTCGTGGGGGCAGAAATAGAAAGCGGCCCCTTAGGGGAGGGAGAAGATGCCTCCGATGAAGTGGTTGTCTGTGCAGACAAAACCTTCCTCATAAGGTCAAAAACCCCTGAACCCCGGGCCGAGGACTCCTCCGGTTCCGAAGAACATGGAAGCATCCCAGACACGGGGGCCGTGGGCCCCGACCCCGAGGACAGCGTTGAGCCAATCTGCACCGAGGCCCCGAGAGGGAGAGTCGGCACCAAAAGGTTGGTACGACTCTCGGTCCCGGAACCGAGGAGAGATCGTCGGCTCCGCGACTCACCTACAGGTTCCGAAGGAGTCGAAGTCAATGGTGTTGATCGTGCAATGGACGGTTTCGGCACCGAGGGCTCCACTATCATCGGCTCGTCTTCTCCCGGCTCCGAAGACTGGATGGGTCTCGAAGGAGGACCTGTTGGAGATATAGGGAGGCCTTCTAGTTTCGACACCAATTGGGAGGAAACTGCAATCAACTTGGAAAGGGCCGTGTTCTCCATGAGTTTATGCATGACACGATCCACATCTGTATCGGATAACGGTCTGGAAGATCGGGTCGAAGGGGCTGAAGATGGCACTGACCGAAGAATGGATGGTGGCGGTAGCTCCGACACCGGTTCCAAGACCTGGGGCTCAGTGAAAGACAAACGTTCGACGCTCGGCCCCGAAGTCTGTGGAACCGGCGAACGAACTGTTGAAGATGAACTCGGAGCTGATGACATGGGCTCCGACATCTTCGACCCCTTCGAGGACTTAGAAGCCTGGTCCAATTTATCCAAAGCCTCCTGGAAGGCAGGCTTCAGTAGTCCCCTATCTATAAGTTTCCTGCGTCTATCTGTCATGACCCTCCCGCTAAAGGAATGGCATATGGAGCAATCCTCTTGTAGGTGGAGAGGTCCAAGACAGTAAACGCAGGAAGTGTGGTTGTCATTGATGGACATTTGCTGTCCACACTGACATCTTTTAAAGCCGGATTTGGCTTTCTCTGACATAACCGGTAGAAGTAAGACACTCTACTAGGAAAAATTTTAAGACACTAGCTAGAATAACTAATAACTACTAAGTAAATATTTATATATATATATATATATATATATATATATATATATATATATATAAGTATTACTATAAGGTGGGAAAAAGGAGGTAGGCCACAAAAGGGAACCTATAAGAATATTACAGGATTAACTATAAGAACACACACACACACACACACACTAGCACTATATCAAAAACTAACTTTAAGAACTTTAAGAACTTTTTAAACAAGAAAGATAAGAATCTTATCTGTAATACAACAAAAATCTCTCTGGTCCGAGCTCTCGTCGATGTGATATGTTGCAGTGGCAAACTAGATCTGAGTAATGGCAGGGAGGATTGTGGGATATAGCCTGGTCTCGAGCTTCTCTAAGATGCAGAGCTTTGCTATGTGGCCGACTCAGAGCCGAGGATGGGCTCCGAACCCGTGTGTAAGAACAAATGGCGAGATTGAACACTCTCACATTATATCACACAACAGAGTTTTACCAGTCAAGCTCGTACGGCACAACACAAAAACAATCATCTTAGTCATAGGCGACAACTGTGAAACACACAGATGTCCCTCTCTACAGGTTGGATAAGGAAAAGGTCATACTCAGCTGTCAAGTGCCAGGATCCGCCACATCACACACGCACTCAAGTCTCTAAACAACAGGCACAGCTATGACTCCATCATAGTCCATGATGGTGTAAACGAGTTGATATGTACCTCACTGGACTCTATGAACAGAGACATCACTGAGATCTTGGATTGTTTGCCACAGCCATACATGAACCTTGCCTTAAGCAGCATTTTATCTTCACCTAGGATGATACCTCAATACAAACAAAAAATGAACTGGCTTAGTTTCTGGTGTCATTCAAAGGGGATCCAGTATCTCTCAGTCTGGGATGACATGTTCAACAAACCTCGATGTTGTGCCAGAGATGGTCTTCCTCTGTCACCCCTGTGAATTTGATTACTGGCCAAGGCTCTTGCCACCCCTATAGTGCCCTTTTTAGGCAATGACACAAGAACTAAATTCCCAACATACAAATACTCTCTAAAAACAACCTCAAGGTTATGCTGCTAAACGCTAGGAGTCTAACCCAAAAACTGCACTCAATGAAAGCATTCCTCACTCTTCGAAGATGCTGATATTTGTGCAGTCACTGAAACCTGGTTTACGGCTGTGAAGAGCACCCCAGCTAAGTCAGTTTACATTTCTTTCCACACATTCAGACCACAAACTGAAAGTGAGAGAATTAAGGGAGATGGTTAAACAGCACCATTACCTTGAATTACTTCAGGTGCAACTGACTATAGGTAAGACCCCTCTTCAGGTCATTACCAGCTACAGGACTCCCTCCATGAATCAAGGACATCCACTCAGCCTACTTGGATCTACTTGAGTCAATCAAGATACAACCAAAAGACCTGGTTTTGGACGACTTTAATTACCTATCCATTGAGTGGGTAAATTATATGTGTTCTAGCTCACTTGCCCATAGGCTCTTGGACTTTAACTTGCATTACCTGAACCAGCTGGCTGACACACCCACAAAGGGCTCAAACATTCTGGATCTGGTGCTCACCAACATGGGGAACTGCTGCACCAACCCCAGTGTGAGGCCATCCCTGGTGAGATCTGACCACAAATCGGTCGCACTATAAGCAACTATAATACAAGACTCCTCTCTTAGCAACAACTAGAATAAAAAGCTTCTCCAAGGCCAATTACAACCTCTTACAAGATGACAAACAGCTTCAAAGCACCCCCCCCCCACTGATGGAACAGAACACCTATGCTGAGTTATACACCAGTGCTTTATATAAGCACTTCTATTGACTCTGCTATACCCGATAAATCCAAAGCAAGATCTTCAAGTACAAACAAACCTACCTGGTGAACAACTGCCATTAACAGGCTACAGAATAGGAGAAAGAAAATGCTGTAAGAGTAGGAAGGAACAGTCTCAAAAATGGAAACACTCCCTCTTCAACTTAAACAAGCAAATAAGACTCCCAGTGAAGTTCTCCAAAGCCAACTATGAATCAAAATTAGCTTCCCTACCTAATAATAACCACAAGGTGTTCTTTAGTTACAGCTGTAACCTCAAAGGTAAGGCCCAGATTTGCAATGAAATTGTAGTTAATGGTACTACATATACAGAACATGTTGATATAACAAACCTGCTAGCTGACATGTTCAGTGAAAACTTCACTCCCCTGTCCCTGCCACATCTACTCCAAAGCATTCCTAGCACCTGTCCCCCACCTAGCATCTCTGAGGAGATGGTCTTAAATGCCCTCTCCAAGGTCAAAAGAGAAAGAAGTTACGTACTCTCTATAACGTTCTATGTTTGTTGTCCATCTTGCCCTTCATTCTTACATGTGGGTTCGGAGCCAATCCAGGGCTCCAACTTGGCCGATTACAAAAGCTCAAAGTCTCTAAGTTGGCTCGTGGCAAGGTAGGTATCCCATAATGCAGTAGTATCAATCCTCAGATCTTGTTTGCAGCTAACTATGATAGAAGGTAGTTATACTGTACCCTCAGGTAAGGGAGAAACAATAGTGAAGGGTCTCCCACATAAGGAAAGAGCAAAATTGCCTACCAGGTCCTTTAGGGCTATATGGACGGGGGTAGGGAGATGGGTTTGTAAGAATGAAGAGAGAGATGGGCAACAAACATAGAACGTTATGGTAGTACATAACTTCTTTATGTTTTGTCCTATCTCACCTTCATTCTTACATGTGGGACAGCGTCCCTAGCATCTTTTTTTCTCGGGTGGCTCACAGGAATACACTCTTGAGAACTGTGAAACCAAAGGAAGCTCTGTCCCTGGAGGCCAAATCAACTTTGTAATGAGTAATAAATGTATGTGGGCTTGCCCAAATCATGACTGCACAAATACTGTCCATTGAAATTCTGGCTTGAAAGGCAGTGGATGTTGCTACTGATCTGGTTGAGTGGTCTCTAACTTTGAAGGGGAGTTCCTTGTTATTGGAAGAGTACATAAAGGCTATGCAATTAGAAAGCCAATTAGATAATGTGATTTTAGAGACTGGCATACCCTTTCTTGCCTCTGAAAAGGATATGAATAACTGATCTGACTTCCTGAATTCTTTAGTTCTGTGGAGGTAGAATTTTTGCCTATGCACATCAAGTTGGTGAAGTCAGTATTCTGTCTTGTTGGTATGGTTAGGGAAAAACAGTGGAAGTTCAATAATATTAGACTGGTAACAAATCTTAGGGACAAAGGATGGGTTAGTTTGAAGCGAAACCCTGTCTTTATGGAAGATCAAATAAGGCAGTTCAACTGAAAGCACTTGCACCTCTGAAACTCTTCTAGCTGAGGTTATAACTATGAGAAAAAAAAAACATTTTCCAAGAGAGGAACTTTAGATCACAAGTGGATGAAGATTCAATGGGTGATGAGGTTAAGTGCGATAGGACAAAGTTTAAGTCCCAAGGCGGGATGGGTTCTTTAAAGGTAGGTCTCAATAAGGAAGTGCCTTTCAAAAAGGCTTTACACAGTCTATGTACCATCAAGTTAGGCGTATGCTGTCCTAAGTGGAAATTGGAGATAGGTGTTAGCTGGACTTTAATAGTAGCAGTGGCTGAGCCTTGTTGAAAGAGTTCTGAAAGGAAGTCCAAAATTGAAGAAATTGGGGCGGTGAAGGGGTCTATGTTTCTGGTCTGCGCCCAGAAAGAAAATCATTTCCATTTATTAGCATTTAGTTTTCTGGTAGAAACCTTATGGGTGGAGATCAAGATATGTTTTACTGCTGGAGTGAAATCTTGAAACTTGACTAAGGTTGGAAGTGGAGCAGCCAAGCTGTCAAGTGGAGAGAGGGATGGAGCGTTCTTGACATATGTGTCAGCAGGTCTGGAACTGGGTCCAGAATCCTTGGATCCCCCAATAGATGAAGCCCGAGAAAGGGGAACCAAATCTGACGAGGCCAATATGGAGCAATGAGAATCATCTTGTTTCCCAAGGATTTTGCTTTCTGAATGACTTTTGTTATGAGGGGGAAATGGGGGAAAGGCATATAGAAGTCCTGACGGCCAACAGTGAACAAGTGTGTCTCTGGGTGTCTCCACTGGAGGGGGGATTAGGGCAAAGTAGCTGCTATATTTGGTGTTCATAGGGGTGGCAAAAAGATCACAACAAGGCTAACCCCATTTGCAGAAGATCTCTTCTGCTATATTCTGGTTCAGAGACCACTCATGAGGCATCAAAACTGCCCTGCTGAGCACTTTCCCGGGATGTGCGTTGCGACTAGAAAGCATTGGGAAGATATTGCCCACTGCCAAATCCACAGAGCCTTTCAACAAAGTGGGCATGATCTGGTTCTTTCCTGTTTGTTTAAATATCATACCACTAATATATTGTATGACTGGATAGCAATCATCCCCAGAGGAAGAGAGTTGTGGAGTGCTTGTAACACCAGAAGTACTGCTCTCATCTCTAAAACACTGATGTGCAAATGGGCCTTGTGTTCTTGCCATATGCCTTGGACTGTCTTTACCAGGTAATGCCCCCCCACCCTATCTGAGAAGCATCCGTGGTCACAGTAGCTACAGGTTGATGTGGAATGAATGGCCTCCAATGGTTAACTCGTCGGACTGAATCCACCAACAAAGATCCTTCTTGCAAATTTTTTTATGATTGGGCGAGACAGAGGAAGTTCCTGAAGCGACCACTGGGAGATGAGTAACCACTGTAAGATTTTCATATGCATCCTGGGTAAGGGAACAAGAGTTATGGTTCAGGCCATTGTTTCCCAGTAGTTTGAGCACTATCTTTGCCTCGACCTTGTGTTTGGGAAGAAGAAGCAATATCTGTTGTTTGAGATTCACAATTCTGTTGGTGGGAAGGCATGCCAACATTGAAACGGTGTCTATTTCTGTGCCTATAAAGGTAACATGCTGGCAGAGCAACAAGGCAGAATTTTGCAAGTTTATTGTAATTCCTAGCCAAGCACAAATTTGTAGGTTCATGTCTGTGGCCTGTTGAAGTAGATGCTTGGTGGTGGCAGTTAGGAGCCAGTCATCCAGGTACATAAACACTCGGAATCCAAGACACCTCAAGTGAGCTGTTACTACTGCCATGCATTTGGTGAGCACTCTGGGGGCTGTAGGGAGACCAAAGAGCAGAGCACAAAACTGATAGTGACTGGCTCCCAGCTTGAAGTGTAAGTGACTCCTCAATGCTCTGTCCATTTTTATGGGTAATACGCATCTTGGAGGTCTATTGAGCACATCCAATTGTCTTTTCCTTAAAAGGGGAGTATAAACTGCAGTGTCACCATTCGGAACTTGGACTTTTTTACTGATTTGTTTAGTTTGCTAAGATCCAATATGGGCCTCCAGTCTCTTGTTCTTTTTGGTACTAAAAAGAATCTCGAGTAAGTTCCGAATCCTATCTGGTCTACGGGGACAGTTTGGATGACTCTTGTTTAGCAACCTTTGGATCTCTACAGTTGCTTGATCCCTGTGATTGGGTGGAACATCCGGGATTTTCCTTATTGAGGAAGGTAGGAAAAAGATATGGAGTATTCTCTGGATATTATGTTTTGTACCCACTTGTCTTTTTTGATTTTGTGCCAGGCTTCTGGGTACAAAGATAAATGTCCCTTGACTGGCTCCAGAGTAGCACCTTTGGGCCTCCTTTCAGGAATGCTGATAGGGACATCAGTGAAAGGAATCACGGTCACTCCAGTTCTGTGGACCCCCTCTGCCTCTAGGATGGCGTCTACCATTATTTCCTCCCCCTTTGCCCCTGGGGAAGGAATCACCTTGTGCATCTTGGAAAAATCTCTGTGATTTCTTGAACCACATATTCCCGCCTTTCTGCCCTTTAGGATAGGGTCTTGAAGGGATGAAAAAATGTACTCCAACGGCAGAGAGAGTTTTCCCTTCCTGCTCGCATCTGGTGAGTGTTTCCTTAATTTTTGGTCCAAACAGTGAGGAACCGTCAAAGGGGGCATTTGTGAAGGTAGACTTAAAGGGTTCAGCAAAGTTCACAAGCACATCCAGGAATGTCTCATCAGGGAAATTCCTAAACCTGCTGCCCTACTCGCTCCATCTGCTGCGTATGATATCAGTCTCTTGGAGGAGTTCACTATGGAGTTTAGGGTGGATAACTGAGCAGTAACATTTTCTGGTACCCCCGCAGTTGAAGTACTTTGTAAAGTATCTCCTAGTTCCTTCAGGAGATCTCTCTGAAGCCTTGTTAAATGGGTAAGATAATTCAGCGATCTAAGGGTAAAAGTTGCTGAAGAGAAAACATGCTTCCCATATCTGTCCATCGTTCGAGACTCTCTGTTTGGCGGATGGACAGATGAGGATGTCTCTGCAAGCTCCTTCTTGGTGGCTGCTGCCACCACCACAGCATCTACCGGCAAACCTTTTGTCAAGAAATCCTTTTCCTTAGGGGCTGACAGAAATTTGTTTGGCCTCCTAGGGACTGGCTCCATGGTGTCAGATGATTCCCATGCCTTTCGACTGACCAAGTCCATGAGCTTGTCAAAAGGCGGAGACACCCAAGAGACTGAAGGTTCAGACCCAAAAGCCTTCAGGTACACCGACTCCTCATCAGAAGGGATGATGTTAGTCCTGCTGCCTCTCTGTTTTAGGATCTCAAGGATACCTACAAAGGAGATATCAGAGGATGACCGTGGGGACCCTTCTGACTTGTTGAGGTCAGTGTCAGAAGTGACAGACTCATCAGGGGAGTCTACATGCTTCCTCTTGCATGTTTTCTTCTGAGGAGGCTCCTCAAAAGGGTATTCGGGGGAGGTCTTGGAAGAATGGGGACTACCCAGAGGGCATTCCTGAGGCTGTGGATCTCTGCTGTCCTGTGGATAGGATGGCACCAAGACAGAGACTGATGCTTTTGGGAGAAGAACATCAGTATCCTTGCATAGAGCTGTAGATTTTGCCAGCATGCTCATCATTTCAAAGGCCGAATGCCCCGGTTCCGAGGACAGCACCCATTCAGAAGAAGCAGATGTAGCCCTCGTTCCAGGGAAATCGCCTATGAAGCCGATGTAGGAACTGAGCTCAGCCGAGCTGACCAACCGACGGGTAGACTCAAAACTGAAGAGGCTCGGGTCTGAGAATCTCCCTCGGGGCCAGCTGGTGAATTTTGGCTACTAGACACTATGGATAGCACAGAGAGTGTTGGAGCAGATATCGGTTCCACTAACGCCTCATGGGCTGCCAGAGCCAAAGGTTCTACTACAAGCGGTACTGGATCTTCTGGCTCCAACAGACCGGTATGGCTCGAAGGAGGAACAGTAGTGGATGTAAAGGGTTTGGACAGCTCCGTAACCAGCTGGCCAGGAGCTGAGAGCAAATTTACCAGCCCCGGTGCCTGCAAAAGTCTGCGCACCACCCTGCCCTTATCTTCATCGGATAGCTTGCTCCTACAGGACCTAGAGGAAAGGGTTGGCGAGCGAGATCTCTGTAAAAAAGGAGATCTCAAGGTAGGGGAGACTGGAATATCTGTAGACTGGCTTAGAGTTGAAGGACCCCTTTTCGGCTCCAAAGTTCTTGGGCCGATATAGGCACATCTATGGTAATAACCTCATTTGACTCTGAAGGCAGTGGAGCCAATGAGGTGGAGGTCTTAATAGTTTTAGATATTTTTTCAGGTGGTCCAGATCTCTCTGAGGACACTGCCTGCTTGTTGATGTACCACATCACAGTGGTGGTGTTTGTTTTGATCAGGAGAACCCCTGGAGAGAGAAGGGATTTGAAAGCTACCAAGGCATTCTTCACAGCCATCTTTTTGATTGATGTGCAGAGGGATTTGCTGTGGGCTCCTTTGGCCCTGTATGCACCTGCCATCCAGGTGAGCACCCCAAGTGTAGTCTGATGCATCTGTGGTGAGGGTCTGGGTGGCGGGGGGATGGGGAGAAGGGCAGTCCCTTGTTGTGGGAACATGCTGTTGTCCACGAAAGAAAACCCTTTCTGAGGCAAGGAATTATACGTAGAAGAATTTCCAGGTATTGAGAGGGTTGACACCAAAGGCTCTTTAGGTACCATTGTAGTTTTCTCATATGCAGTCTGGCATATGGAATGAGCAGCATGCAAGATGCCATGAACCCCAGAGCATGCAGGATCATCCTTGCAGATAGCTGGGTTCTGGTGGCTAGTTGAGAGAAGTATGCTGTTAGGAAAATTTGTTTCTCTGGTGCAAGGCATTATATCTGGGATGCTGTGTCCAGACTTCCTCCCAGAAAGATTATCCTTTGGGTGGGAACCTGTTTGTATTTCTTTTCATTGATTGTGTACCCCATGGAGGTTAGTAGGGTCTTTACAAAGGCCAGGTGCTTGAGCAGTTTTTCCTGGCTGTCTTCCTGACTAAGGCAGTTGTCTAAGTATGGGTAAATTTGAGAATTTCTTTGTCTGCAGAAGGCAATGGCCGGAACCAGACATTTTGTGAAAACTCTGGAGCAGTAGATAAGCCAAAGGGAAGTGCAGAGAACTGAAAGTGTTGAGTTCCTGCCCTGAAGTGGAGATATTTCCTGCATGATTCCCTGATAGGAATGTGGAAGTAGGCCTCTTTTAGATCTAGGGTGGCCAGCCAAGCATCTTTGGAGAGCATGGGTAGCAGCTGTGGAGGGTGAGCATTTTGAATTTTGGAATCACCATGGAGGTGTTTAGAATGGATAAATTGAGGATGGGGCGCCAGGTGCCTTTTTTTCTGGGCACCAGAAAAAACCTGGAGTAGAAGCCTTGGCCTATCTGTTCTGCAGGAGCGTGCTCTACTGCCCTCACAGAGAGCAGAGAAAGGATTTGCTTTTGAGCCTTTGCCCACTGATTTGGTGGTAGATCTGGGAACCCTTTTGGGGTTTGAAGGGTGTGGAAGGAAAATTTGTATCCCTGAGACATAATGTTCAGAACCCATTGGTCCTTAGTAATGGTGGCCCAGGTGTTTGAGTGAAAGGAGAGTTTTCCTCCTAGGGCTAAGTGAAGGTGGGCAGAGGGTGGGTGTGGATGAGATGAGTCATTGTGAGTTCATACCATAAGGGGGTGGCTTAGAACTCCCTGGTTTTGAAGTTGAGGTAGTCCACTGCTTAAATCTCTGCATTCCCTGGGGCTGCTGTCCGGAGGGTCTGTTTCCATGGGGCCTGGGCTGTGCAGGTTTACTCAGAGCCGGAAAGGACCAATGCTTGGAGGGACAATGCCTGCTGAACCTAGGGGCTGGACCTGTAAGAAATCCTTAACTGTTAGCATAGATTTTGCTTTTTCTTCCATCTTTTTAAGCCCTCTTCTGCCTTAGTGCAGAATAGGTTATATTTGTACAAGGGGGCATCCAACAATTTGGATTTGACATGGTCTGGCAGGGGTTGTTCCTTAAGCCATGCATGTCTTCTAATTACAGATCCAGTGACTGCTGCCCTGCAAGAAGCTTCTAGGGCATCAAAACCACAGTGCAAAGTGTGTTTAGTTACTTGATTTGCAGAATGCATTAAGTCTTGTAAATCTTTAGATTCTGCCCAAGCAGGAAGACATTTTTGTTTAAGGAGTTCCAATGTATGTTGCTGAAATTTCAGCATATGAAACTGACAATTTAGAGTCCTGATAGCAAGAGTGGATGGAATGTATACTTTTTAACCCCATCTGTCCAAAGCTTGGGAATCCTGTCTAGTTTTATGGCAGCAGGAGGTAGGGCGTCAGGAGTCAAGCTGGATTCGAGGAAAACATCCTCCAGAACATCCAGGACTGGGGGGATGGCCAAAGGTCTGTGCTGTGGAAGATCTAGGAATTCAGTCTCTTTTTTTTTTTGATTGAGGGTAGTCCTGCCTCTCCCATTGGAAATGCTCACTTAAAGTATGGAGGGTTTACCCAAAGAAAAAATCTTCTTGTGGAGAGGCTGAAGGAATGGAGTCCTCTGCTTCAGAATCCTCATAAGTGGAAAGGGGTTGCATGTCTTCATAGTCAAATGCATCAGAGTCATCAGACTCTTGTTCAGATAAAGCTACTGGGGACATATCTCTTTTCCTTTTTGAGGGGGTAGCTTGGCTTCCCCTGATCAGCATGATAAGGTTTTCCGCCATTTTAAACATTTGAGGCAAGGTAGCAGGTGCCTGAGAGTGGGTAGTTGGTTTCTTGGGTGGAGTTCAAACCCTGGGCCTAAGAAACTTGGTCATTTTTGAAAGAATGGTAGTTGCGAAAGATGATGGTTTGTGTCGAGATTCAGTAGTGCGAAGGACTTCCTCAGAAGCCGGTGCCTGCTCAGTGGCTCCGGACCCATCCAAGGCAGAGACGACCGCAGAATCCTTAGTCGAAGAAGAGTTTTGCGGCATACTGGACTCTGAAATGGTCTCGGTAGCGGCCTGTGAGTCAACTGAAGTGGACATCAGGGACTACGAAAGCACCTCACTGAGTACCAGAGAACTGATGACTAGCTTAACAGAAGCATCGTCAGTAGGTCTGGACCTGTGCGGTCTGTCTCTGTCTTTATCTTATACATTTTTTCAGAAGATCTGCTGTTGAATGGCTTACCGAAGCCATATCAGAATTCGAGGACTGTAAGCGAAAATATCTGGCTACAATAAGGGCCCAATGACGATAGTTCTAGTGTTGAACAAAGCACAGAAATGACAACGAAGATGTCATGGTCTGGGCCTAAACAAGTGACACAGTAGCAGTGGAAGTCTCGGTGTGGTATTTGCTTTCCACAGGTGAGACAATTATTAACTTTTCTAACATTGGTTAGTGCACGAAAAAAGGATCCCCAACGGGGTACTTAGCTTTAGAAGACTTCAACTTCAATTCGGTAGACTAAACACAGGTAGCGGTCAACCGGCACTCGTGCATACTGCTTCTGCTTCGGGTTCCACAGCAAGAAAGACTGATGTAATGGCATCGGCTGCCTTACATTGTACTCCTGATGACTTGATGTCAGTCCTCAGACAGCAACCGACACAGATATACTAAGTCTCTTGTATTCGGGCCGGCCTAGGGCTACCCTGTCAGGGATTACCCAAATGTGATGACTGCAACAGTGAAACACGAAGATCTACTTAAAGCTTCCTCAAAAGATGGTTTCAGACCACCTTTCAAAATAAGCTTTTTTTTTCCTTTCTTGAAGGACTTTAGAGCTAAAAGCATGACAAACAGTACAACTCTCTTGCAAGTGAATGGCCCCTAAACAGTATACACATACATTATGCCTGTCAGTTATGGACATTTTTTGATTACATTTTTAGCACTTCTTAAAATCCAAAGGTTTATGATCCTTTTCTTTTTCTTTAGACATACTAGACAACACTAACTAGCAACAGATGATACAGAAACAATAGGAGGGGAATTAGGTCCTCTAACTTAAATAGACCTCAACTACAAGGACAATAAAAACACACCACACAAATGAAGAAGTAATAGGAGGAGAGGACTAGGTCCTCTAACTCAAATGGCCTTAGCCCTGACAAAACAGAAAAGAAAGCAATGATATAATAAGAGGACTAAGTCCTCTAACTTAAACGGGCCTAGCCCTATGAGAAACGAGGGAAGAACACACTACTACAAAAACGCTCTAATGAAAAATGGACTTTGTTATATAAAGAAACACGCCACACCTGAAAGTTAGCTAAGCTACCTACACTTAAATTTCTAACTAAATCCAGCTATATATTAAATATAAATGCAAGAAAAACACAGATGAAAAAGTTCACTTAGCCACGGCCTAGAAGAGCACTTCTAAACTCGTAAAGCGGCAAACAAGATCTAAGGATTGATACCACTGCGTTATGGGATACCTACCTTACCATGAGCCAACTTAGAGACTTCGATCTTTTGTAATCGGCCGAGTCAGAGCAGAGGCTTGGCTCCGAACCCACATGTAAGAATGAAGGCAAGATGGGACAACATAAAATCAGCCTCTATGGGACCAGACATGATGTTGAGTGTTCTACATGGGTTAAACAGGAATTAGCAACACCATTGGGTACGCTTTTCAATCACAGCCTAAGCACTGGCTTTGTCTCAGTGGAATGAAAAATGGCTACTGTCATCCCTTTGCAGAAAGGGGTTGCATCCACAGAGCCCAGGAACTACAGACACATGAGCATGACCAGCCTTATCTGCAAGGCCATGGAACAATTCCTCATGGACCTTATTAACTCATTCCCTCCGGTACAACTCTTTTGAGTGTGTACCTTTAACTCCTAGTGGGTGTGGCCTGAGCCTTTAAAAATGAAGTTATCACCTTAAAATTCTAACAAATACTCATTGACAGAGGTCAAATATCAATATAATTGTGTTTGCCATCATGTATGCTTCAAGATAAAATATTCTGATACCTTACATGAAGCATGGTTTTGGAATTATTAATGCAAGTATGAACAAGTAATATTTGATGCCTAGAGAAGCAGTAGGGGTAACTGCAGATGCACCTGGAGGCGTCACTCGGATGTATATAGGAAATCTCCAAATGCTTGATCCTATCCAGTTAGGCTTTGCCAAGGTGAGATTATGCCTATTAAACTTGGTGGACTTCTTTGAGACAGTCAACAAAGCCATAGACGAGGGCAAATCTGGGCATATGGCCTACCTAGACTTAGCCAAGGTCTTTGACACAATCTCCCACTCAGGCATCATTGATATACTCACCCAGCTGGGTATCAACCCATATACTGTCAGGTGGGTTGCAAACTGGCTCATTGATGGAACTCGTACTGTCAAAAATAGGGGACTCCAGCAGACCCATAACCAATGGTGTTCCACAGGGATTGGTTTTGGGACCACTACTGCTCAGAATCTCTTCTCCAAAGTATAGGCTAAAATTAAAGGACTGTGGCTGACAAAGTTTGCTGATGACTGCAAACTGGGAGCAATCACTGAAACCCCTACTGATTGTCAAGATCCTGCAAGAAGGTCTTACACAGACTAATGACTGGTGCCAAAGTCATGGTCTTAAGCCGAATGCAAAAAAAAAAAAAAAAATGCATTATTATCCCCTTCAGCAAGGCTGATGTTCCTGTAAACTACTACATCAATAGCAATACTCAAATGCACAGTCAGTAGTGAGAGATCTGGGCACACAGATTAACAGCAACCTTAACTTTGATCATCATGTCTCCGCAGTGGTAAGAAAGGCATTTTATATTGCTCATCTCAAAAGTAACGGCATTACCTAAAGAAAAAAGGAAGTTATACCCCCCTGTACTCTTCCCTCATTAGGCCAATAATAGAGTACAAAGCTCCCTTTGGTATGTTCCTTTCCAAACAACTGCAGCAATTGAAGAGACCACAAAGGTTCCTTACAAGAAAATTCAAGGTCTTCAAGATCCATCTTATGCGAACAGACTGAAATCATTGTCACTTTACTATGTGTTGTACAGACTGCTCAGAGGCAACCTGTGCCTTGCAAATAGAGCAATCTCTGACCCAGCTTTAATGGAAATGCTGCACATTCGCAAGTCAAATACACATGGGTCACTCGCTCAAAGAACCTTAACCTGGTATTTGACATAAACTGAACTTGCTGGACAACACATTTGTCTCTCAGAGTTTGCCCCACCTTTGGCACACGCTTCCTATTCATGTTAAACAAAGTCCCATTCATTGGTCCTGTTTAAGCATAATTTGGATAACTTGCTGGGTTACAGGAAATTGACCCTGGGGGTTGCACCTCTCTCTCTCTCTCTCGTGGACAGGAGTAATAGGTGCTAATTTCAGAATCTGCTTGAACCAGACACCCTTGGGAACACAGGTTGAACTTGGCTAGGCTTGTTAGGGCCCTAAGGCCATTAGCCTAGTAACCTCCTATGATCCTATGGAAATGGTGAAGCCAAAATATTAGCTTGAGATTGGGAAGGTTTAGCTGAATCATGACTGTCGGGTGAGACAGCAGATCTGGAGCTGGGTCCAGAATCCAGGGTTGATGATTTAAATGAGGCCATAGGAAGGATAAACACATCTGTCAAGGCCAATAGGGTAGACTTGCTTCTAGATGAAACTTTTGCTAGTTTATGGTGATTCTTAGTAGAGCAGATTTCTAGATCACTTTTTGTCTTGCCATGATGAGCTGATGCCTGGTTAGAGTGGAAATGAGCCAGTCGCCCAAGTATGGAAACACTCAGAATCCTTGCAGTCTCAAGTGAGCTGCTACTATTGCCATGCATTTGGTAAACACTCTGGGGGCTGTGGTGAGACCAAAGGGCAGAACCCTGAACTGATAGTGACTGGCTCCCAGCCGAAAGTGTAAACATCTTCTGGATTGCCTGTTCATCTTTATATAGTACGCATCCTGAAGGTCTGTTGAGCACATCCAACTGTCCTTTTCCAAAACAGGAAGAATGGAGGGAACTGTGACCATCCAGAACTTGGTCTTTCAAATGGATTTGACGATACTGAGATCCAGAATTGGTATTTAGTCCCCCATTTTCTTTGGCACTAAAATGAATCTTAAGTAAGTTCTGGATTCGATCTGGTCTGGGGAAGGCCTCATAGCTGGCTTTTTTCTGGCAGCTTTTGAATTTGAAATGCTGCTTGTACCGTCTGACTGGGTGGAACATCAGGGAATTTTTTTGAACTGGGAGGATAAAGGGAAAATGGTTTTATATAGCATCTGTAAATGATTCTCTGCACCCAAGTATCTGTTTGTTGTTCATTCTAGCCAGGCTCTCTGGTGCAGAAACAAATGATCCCCGACTGTCTTCAGAGGGGGCCAATCGGGCCTCCTTTCAGGAACACTAAAAGGGTTTTCCAAAGAACAAATCTCTGGAGTCTTGGTTCTGGGGGCCACCGCTGTCATGAGGGTGGCATCTATTATTTGAGTACCCCCCCTCTGCCCCTGGGTGAACTTACTCCACGTGTGCCCTGGAAAGACCCTTGGGATTTTTTGAACCACATTTTACCACTGCCTAGATTATTCCCTAAAAGGAAAAGAAAAACCCACGTCAAAAAAGGTCTTTTGATCCTTCTCACACCTGGAAAATGTGTCTTTTACCTTGGGGCTGAAAAGAGGCATGCTGTCAAAGGGAGCATTGAGGAATGAAGACTTAAAGGACTCTACACAATCACACAAGTGCATCCAAGTGTGTCTCCTAATGGCAATGCCTGATTGAGCCTGCTGCCCTCGAGGTTCCTTCTGTTACATTAGAAATGAGCTTCATGGAGGAATTAGATATTGATTGAAGAGTAGCCAAATGAGAGGTGACAGATGCTTTCGCTTCCTCAGAAACAGATCCTGAGAGGGTGTCTGATAGCTTGTTAATCAGAGCCCTCTGAAGCCTTGTGAAGAGAGAAAAATAGTTCAGGGACCTTAAGGCGTACGTCACTAAACAATGGACATGCATCCCAAATTTGTCCATTGCTTCAGATGCTTCTTGGGAGGATGAACAGAGGAACTTTCCTCCATGAGTTCCTTCTTAGTGGCTGCCACCGTAGCATCAACAGGCACATCCTTGAACTAAAACTGTTTACTCTCTGGAGCTGTCATGATTTTCTTGGGCTTCCTGGGAACTGTCTCAGTGGTGCCTGGATCCTTCCATGCCCACCTAGAGACCAAGTTAATGAGTTTGTCGATGGGCAGGGTCATCTAGGAGGTAGAGAGTCAGGCACTGAACACCTCCAGTAGTACAGATTCCTCTGATGAAGGGTTGCAGGACTTTCAGCCACCTCTCGGTTTCAGGATGTCTACAAATAAGACATCATCAGGAAGTGACTGTGGGGACCCTTTACCCTCATCAAAATCTGTATCTTTAGTGACAGATTCAGGGGAATCTATATACTTCCTCTTACATGTTTTCTTAACAATTCCCTCAGCTGGATACTCTGGGGAGGTGTCAGAAGCAGCATGAATCCTGTGATAGGAAGTCTGGGGTTTCGGAACCAGCTGTCCCTGTGGAGAGGATAGCTGAGACTCCAGACACAGAGATGGGACAGATGTAGACAAAGGATCAGAGGGGATAGGCACTGTGAGTCAAGTGTGAAGAGAGGGCTCTCTCCATGGCTGCAAAGGCAGACTGTTCTGGTGAGGAATAGGATCCCGGATATGAAACCAGAAGTCTCTGATCAACAATCCCACTCTGCCCCAAGGACAGGGCACCTGAGGCTGAAGTCAAACCAAACTGACCAATGCTGAGGCTTCAAGGTGCAGAGATGGCTCCAAAAACCTAGCAGGCGAATGAAGCACCTCAGACTAGACGGGGTAGAATCGGCTCTCAGAGGTGTCCTGATCAAATTGAACCGAAGAGCTCAGAGCAAGCCTTGGATCCAAGGATAAAGATATCCTCGGATCTGAAGCCAGCGGGCCTGGGCAACTCAGTCCAAGGGCTCAGTGATCTTGAAAGGAATCAGAAGACAAACTGACAGAGGTGGAATAGTGGATGTACTGATCTGCTGACCCTACTCCATAGCAGCTAAAAGGATAACTGGCTGGGTCTGCACTGACAGGATCTTTCACACTAACCTCTCCACACCCTCTTCCAAAAGGCTTCTGGAAGAGCAAGTGGACAATTCCTGAAGGAGATTTTGGTCTCTGTAAAAAAGTGGAGGGTACCCTGGATGGAAATGGGTCCACTGAGGGTTAGTATCTAGTTCTGGGCAAAATTACCACATCCGCAGTTCTTTGTGTTGGATCTGAAGGGGTCTGATCCTGTGTGCTTTTGAATTTCATAGTTTTTGGATCCGAGGACTGTTTGTTAATATGCTTCTGATGTGAAGACGAAGTTGGATTTGAGAATTTTGGTCTTTTCTTTTTCTGATCTGAGGTATCCGATGGATCCCAAAAAGATCTTTTAATGGACTTCTCCAAGTCTTAGAAGAAGCTGTAGAAGTGCTTAGAGAAGTGGAAGACATTTTTCTTAATGTTTGAGAAGCAGTGCCTCGCTAAAGGAGGACAGAAGTAATTCTTTCAAAATAAGTTCTTGCATTCAACAAGGGCCCTTGGTTATGAAAAGATCCAAGACAATACACAAAAAGTATATGAGAGTCAGAAAGAGGGATTTTCTGACCACATTTACCACATTTTTTAAAGCCTGCTGAGCTTTTGTCTTTTTCCAACATCCTAAAAAAAAAAAAGGATGTTAGGAACAAACCAGTAACGATGACGATAAGTGCACAGTAAAAGCTGTAACTATAAGAATAGGATCTAAGAAACAATAAAATTATTCAAAATACTAAAGATATATATATATATACATACATGTATATGTATACATGTATATGTATACACACACACACACACACACACACATATATATATATATATATATATATATATATATATATATATATATATATATATATATATATATGGGGGTGTGGAAGAGAAAAGAAAAATGACCTACAAAGGTAGTTAAGAGCTACGATAAAGGAGAGAGAATATGGGTAAAGGGAGAAAAATTACTAGCAATAGTAATTTATAGAGGACATTAGTACAAGACAATTAGGAAAAACAAAAAAGTAAGATTACTGACAAGAAAAAAAAGCACTTATCTATACTTAAAGATTGAGAGTCTAAAAGCACGTCTTTTGCTGAGGCGGCAAAGGAGATCCGAGGTAATTGGGGTTGGTGAATTCTGGGTAAGGGAGAAGCTCGAGAGTTCTAAGTTGCCAAAAGACTTTGCAACAGCTGAATCGGATCTGATAGTTCGGATTTGAATCCATCAGTTGAGGACAGAATGAAAACTGACAACATCAGGTAGTATTGTTTACTATTTGTGTAAACCCTGTGGCCTAGTTGGCACAGTGAGGACCTACTGGGGCTTCACAGCTTTAGACAGTGAGATATCTGATTTGGTGAGATACCAGGAGTACTGTCCCAAAATCCTGACTTCATCTACCAGGCCTTCACTGCAGGAAGCAAGGATTCCAGCTTTGTGAGGTGGCTAGGAGCATGTAGAGCTTCAGACAATTCAATGTGGTGAGGTCTGCCCACACATTTATGGAAGCACTTCTTATGTTCTTCTCATCAACAGACAACAGCAGGAAGAGACTACATCCTGAAAAACTAAAATGGGAGCTTGTAATCTGCATGGACAGTGAGGCTGTCTCCTGGAAGGACTTTGCGTGAGAAGCCTGGCCCTATAATTCCTTAACTTCTCCTGTCTTTCTAGTAGAAATCCAGAAGAATGAAAAGGATGCTCTTTCCAGTGCGTCCACCGGCCACCTTCCAGAGCTGCGTTCGAGAAATGGAAAGGCCTTGAGCTTCTCTCTCTTTCCCTTCCTTTAGGTGGCTGAATAAAGTAATGATATCTAGCAGTGCTTCATATTATAGGGTTTTCTGAGGTGGCAAAGAGTACTGCTGTTCCTGGATCATTATCTGTCACCTGAGGAATTCTTTAAAGGTTTTTGTATTTTCTGCATTGAATGTGAAGACTTTTCAATAATGTACATCAACACCACAGTGGCAGTTTGCACTCTCTCAAGTTTTGCATATGACATGGCATCATTCTACAACAGGAGGCACATATGTATTCAGGTGGGGAAGCTACAGAATATTCAGAACTGCAAAGCTGGGGAATAGCAGAAAAAAAAAACAATGACCCACTGCAGACAGCCTTCAAAGTCAGATATAACAAATACATTCTTACCTTATCAGCCTTCTATGAGAAAAGGCTCCTTTACCGGTTTTCTGTTGGGATACATCTTCATCACCAGTCACAATTTGCCACTTCTGTTTCTGTAAAATCCTATATTCAGGAACGTCTGGACATTACACATAGCAGGATGCAGTACTCCTACAAGTTTGTGCTCCACAGACTGTCTGTTTACTCCATGCAATTACTGAGCGCTTTCCAGCAAACCAAGAAAAGTACAGTTCTGTCCACTTACCATAAATGTAGATGTTCGAGTGTATTCACTGTTGCAGTCATTACATTTGGGTAATCCTGTTGGCAGGTTGCCCTCAGTCGGCCTGAATTCCAAAGTCTTGGGTCCTGTGTTGGCTGCTGTCGCCCCCTTCCCTGACGTCAGGGGTATAAAAGAAGCAGCCAACGCCATTTTCTTCAGTTTTTCTTGCCCCAGATGTCAGGCACCCCCCTAAAAGGGTAGCCAAAATTTATATATATATATATATATATATATATATATATATATATATATATATATATATAAATACATGCACCAATATAAACTTTACCTTCATCTACAAGCAAATATACCACATAGGTTGTATAACCCAGAGAAGGAAAGATAAGTTCCAGCAGAAAAAAGGGGGAATGGTGGGTGGGTAACCTGGACTGCAACAGTGAATACACTCGAACATCTACATTTATGGTAAGTGTACACAACTGTACTATGTTCGTGTTTCACTGCTGCAGTCATTACATTTGGGTAGAGTCCCAAAGCTACGGTTGGAAGGCTGGAGCTAAACAGCATTAGGAGCCGGTATGAGCTCATGTAGAACTGCAGTGGCAAAGCCTGCCCTGGATTTAGAGTAGAGTGGCAGATGATAGGGCTTTTTAAAGGTGTGCACTGAACTCCAAGTAGCAGCCTCTAAAATGTCTTTGGTTGGTACTCCCCTGAGAAAGGCTGCCGAAGTGGCTGCAGCTCTGGTTGAATGTGGCCTAATGCCCTTAGGCACTGGCTTGCCATGGTGAAAATAGCAGAAATGAATGCAGTGGCCTATCCACTTTGAAATAGTTTGCTTTGAGATAGCCTTTCCTTGTGATCCTGCAGCATATGCCACTAGTAATTACTCTGTCTTCCTGAAAACTTTGGTCCTGTCCAAGTAGAATCTAAGCTGTCTGTGTACGTCCAAAGAATGCAGAATTCTCCCCCTTGTTCTGTGGATTTGGATAAAAGGTTGGCAGATGAATAGTTTGGTTAGGAGCCACACTGGACACCACCTTAGGCATAAATGTTGGGTTTGTCCTCAGAGAAACCCTGTCTGGATAAAACATGATAAAAGGTTCCACAGCCATGAGTGCCTGTAGCTCTGAAACTCGTCTTGCAGAAGTTATTGCTAGGAGCAAAGCTGTTTTCCAAGATAAAAACTTTATATCAGCAGTAGCAGCTGGCTCAAAAGGAGGCAGGGTGAGTTTTTCCAAGATATAGTTGAGGTCCCATGCAGGTACTGCTGATCTCCTTGGAGGCCTTACATTTTTGGCTCCTCTGAGGTACTGCTTTAATAAAGAATGAGAAAAGATTGGTGGCTCTGCATTGTAATGAGCCAAAATGGCAGAGGCATGAATTTTAATAGATGAAAAAGATAGGCCTTTGTCCAGCATCTGTTAAGTATTGCAAAATCTGAGGAATATTTGGTACAGCTGTATCAGTTCCTTGTGCCTGGTTCCAAGCACAGAATCTCTTCCATTTTCCAGCATAAGATTTTCTAGTACTAGGCCTTCTGGCTTCCAAAATGACATCCATCACAGCTTTACTGAGAGGTGTTTTGTTTGATTACATTATCCGCCATGCTGCCAGGTTTAAAGTCCTGAGTTGGCTGTGCAGGATTTGTTTTGCTGGGACAGTAGATGGGGTATTTGAGGTAAGGTCCAAGCTGGGCATTGAGACAAGTTCCTTAAGATTGGATACCAGTACTGGTGGGGCCAGTCTGGGGCAATCAGTATCATCTTTGGCTTCTCCTGTCTGACCTTTAGGAGTACCTTGGGGAGGAGAGGCAGTGAAGGAAACGCATATACTGATAGATTTTTCCAGCTGAAAGATAGGGCATCCACTTTCCATGCTTGTCTGTGATAAGTCCTTGTGCAGAATCTTTTTAGTTGGTAGTTGTGAGGGCAGGCAAATAGACCTATGTCCGGGCATCCTCATTTCCTTGTTATCATGCTGAAGACTTGTGGATCCAGGTGCCACTCATGGGGATCCATGAGGTTTCTGCTTAGTTCATCTGCCAGAGTATTTTTCTTTCCTGGCAGGAATTGTGCCTGCAGATGTACTTGGTAAGTCAATGCTGTGTCCCACAAAGTCATGGCTAGTCTGCAAAGGGGGTAAGAATGTGTCCCCCCCCGCTTGTTTATATACCACATGACCGTGGTGTTGTCTATCAGTAGTTGTCCTGGATAAAGTAGGTCCTTGAAGGCTGTCAGGGCATTTTGAACAGCTAACATCTCTTTTTGATTGATATGTAGATGCATTTGGTTTGAGGACCATGTGCCCTGAATGCATCTTACTGCCAAGTGGGCCCCCCAGGCATAATCTGATGCATCCGTTGTTAGTGTCTGCCTGACTGTGGGTAATGTGAATGGCTGTCCCTTGTTCTGTTGACAAGCCTTAGCCCACCATCGAAACTCCTGTTGCAAGCAGGGAATGAGAGCAATCATTGTTTCCAGGCTGTGGCAATATTGAGTCCAAACACTTTTTAGGTACCACTGAAGTTTCCTCATATGCAGTCTTGCATATGGAATTAGTAGGATGCAGGATGCCATGAAGCCCAAAGCCTGCAGAATTGTTCTTGCAGATAACTGGGCCTTTGTTGCCAACATTTTGAAATAGGTAGTTAGTTGCCTTTGAATGGCGTGAGATAAGCCATCTGGGCAGCTGTATTTAGGCTTGCACCCAGGAATATTATCTCTTGAGAGGGTACTAGTTTTGATTTCTTTTCGTTGACTGTGTACCCAAGGCATGTTCGAAGTCTTTTCACAAACGCCAGATGCTGTAGAAGAATGCCCTTGTTCTCTGCTTGAATTAGACAGTCGTCCAAGTAAGGATATATCTGTATTCCTCTGTCTGCAGAATGCAATTACTGGTGCCAGGCACTTTGTAAAGACTCTGGGCGCAGTAGATAAGCCAAAGGGCAGTGCAGAGAATTGATAATGCATTTAGCCAGCCTTGAATGTGAGGTATCTTATGCATGATTGTCTGATTGGGACATGCAGGTATGCCTCTTTTAGGTCTAAAGTCACAAGCCAAGCGTTCTTGCCCAGCATGGGCAGAAGTTGCTGCAAAGTCAACATTTTGAATTTTGGTATATCCAGGAATATGTTCAGAATAGATAGGTCCAGTATTGGTCTCCAGGCCTTGTCCTTTCTGGGTACCAAGAACAGTCTTGAGTAAAATCCTTGTCCCTGCTCTTGCTTTGGTACTTCTTGAATGGCCCCCATGTCCATGAGGGATGAGACTTGCTTTTGTGCCTCTGCCCATTGATTTTTTGGCAGATCTGGCCAGCCGTTTGCCTTTGGCAGGGTATGGAAATAGAACTTGTAGCCTTGTGACACTATATTTAGAACCCACTTGCCCTGGGTTATAATGTGCCAATTTTGAGAAAAAAAGTGCTAATTTTCCCCCTAAGGGTGCTGCCAGGAGATAAGTGCTTGGTGCAGGCAGGGGGAAGTCATTGGGACTGTTTTCTGTATGGTTGTGGTTTGTCTTCTCCCAACTTTGGAGGTAGAAGCACCCCATTGCTTTGACCTGTATGAACCTTGCGCCTGGGATCTGCCCCTTTGAGCTCTGTCTGACACAGGAAAGGACCAATTCTTTGTAGGCCAGTGTCTACTAAACCTAGCTGGCTGTAGTAAGAAATCTTTGACAATTTGCATAGATTTAGCTTTGTCCTCCATTTTCTTTAACATCTCTTCTGCCTTAACACCAAACAATCATGCTGTAAAGGTGCATCTAATAATTTTACTTTGACATGATAAGCAGATTTTGTTCCTTTAACCAAGCATGCCTCCTAATTACAGAACCCATAACTGCGGCCCTGCAGGAGGCCTCCAAAGAATCAAAACCACATTGCAAAGTATGCTTTTCAGCTGCATGCAATAAATCCTGCATTTCCTTGTTTTCTGCACATTCAGAGTTTAACAATATTTTCTGTTTTAGCAATGCCATGACATGTTGCTGATATTTAAGCATATGAAACTGACAGTTTAAGGCCCTTATAGCCAAGGTAGCAGATATGTAAACCTTTTTTCCCCATCTATCCAGTGCCCTAGAATCTCTGTCAGAGGGGGTAGGGTTTTTTGCAGTGGAATCCTTAACTCCTTTGGGACCCTGTGAAATAGTTTCTGGGTCTGCAGCAGGGTTTTTAAAAAGGAATTTATGAGAGTCAGGAACCCTGTAATATCTGTCAGGCTTAACAGGAGCTGGAGGTAAGGAGTCAGGCTTAAGACTAGACTCCGAAAACACATCATCTACAATGTCTAACACAGGTGGAATGGCTAGAGGCCTGTGTTGAGGTAGTAAAAGGAAATCCCTGAGCATCTTTTTAGATTCTGAAAAATCTTAGCTCTCCCAGTGGAAATGCAAGGTTTTCCCAAAAGAATAGTCCTCTGAAGGAGAAGCTGAAGGTATAGATTCTTCAGCATCAGAATCCTCACATGGGAGAAGAGAATATTCCTGATCAGAAGAGGAATCAGAAGAAATAGAAACCTGATCTGAAGATTCAGTCAGTCTCTTGCCTAGGCCTATCAGGAGGGGGATGGGAACCCCTGATCAAGGTAATCAAGTCTTCGGCCATTTTGAGCATCTGTTTTTTGGGCATAGAGGCCTGCCCACGTGGCTCTTGAGTTTGTTTCTTTGCTTTTGAACATGTTTTAGTCTTTGTCTTTGAAGCTGAAGTTGGTTTAATGTAAAGATGTTTAGGTCTGAATACACCCTCAGAAGCCGGTGCCTGCTCAGCAGCTCTGGACCCATCTGAGGGAATAGTATCAGAGGCTCCAATACCTTGAGTTTCCAGCAGCATGGCTGACTCCACGTGGGAGTCGGTAGCGGCCTGCGACCCTAATGTAGCGGGTGTCAGGGGCTGCAAAAGCACCTCACTGAGAACCGGCGACTGGCTTAGGAGAAGCTTCGTCGGTTTTGGGCCTTGTTTATTTATCTCCCTCCTTTTCTTTGCATTTTTTGTGTACTCCGGTAGTCGGATGGCTATCTGACATTTCTGGATAATTAAACCGGCATCCAAAGTAGTTTAAAGAAAAATCATACCGACGCTTAATAGTGCGTTGGTTAAATCTAGCACAAAACCGACAACGAGAAACGTTGTGATCAGGGCCTAGGCAAGGAATACAGTAAGAATGAAAGTCCATGAGGTATTTGCTTTCCACAACAAATGCAATTATTTACTTTTTCTGACATCGGTCTGGAGCAAGAAAAAAGTTTCCCCAACGGGGTACTTAGCTTTATTGAAGACTTCGGATCTGAAATTCGAACATGAAAATCTCAGGAGTCGGCCGACCGGCACTTGCGAACTGCTTCTGCTTTGAGCACTGCGTGGCAAGAAAGACTGAAGAAAATGGCGTTGGCTGCTTCTTTTATACCCCTGACATCAGGGAAGGGGTGACAGCAGCCGACGTAGGACCCAAGACTTTGGAATTCAGGCCGACTGAGGGCAACCTGCCAGCAGGATTACCCAAATGTAATGACTGCAACAGTGAAACATTAAAAACATGAATGATCTAAGACATTAAATAATGCATATAAAAGTATACACTTATCCATGTAAACAGAACTCTAACAGCAGAGGCAGATAAAGAAACTCATTCCCAGAGAGAGGGAGGGATGATATTCCATCCTCACCCATCAAAGAGGGCAATTTCTTAGATCAAGCAATGCCATAAAAATACATGTCAAAAACAGATGACCCTCCATGATGGGTACCTGATTGGGCTTACTCTCAAGCAGTTATGAAATGGGTGGAAGGAGCCAAAAGACTGCAAAAGCACACAGTTTAGCCAAGCCCTGGATGTCTGATTTCTTGAATACAACAGGTCAAGACAATAATTCCTGACAAAGTTTTGTACCAAAGCCAAGTGGCTGCAGCACAGATTTCTGAAACACACTCTTGAAGCAGCATTTTGAAGCAAACACTCATCTGGTGGAATGAAGTCTGCCCCCCCCCCCCCCTAAAAAAAAGGCATTTGCCAACAGATGGTTAGCTGTTTGTTGGCAAAAAAACAATGTACCTGGTAATCCACCTGGACAGTGTCTGCTCAGCAAATGCAAGCAATCCCTCCCTGGTGCAAGGGGATAACAAAAGATATGTTTGCCCAAGATCCTGCACTCATGGAGCCAAATCAGGTAGCTTCTGAACTGCCATAGTATAATTTCATGGTATGAAGGGTTCTTTTTCCTTTCATTTCTGCCACTACGAGAAAACTGTGAAATGAATGAACTGGTTCAAGCATAACTCCAAAACCAACTTATGTAAATATGGGCTTCTCCTAAAGGAGCACACTATCCCTGTGAAAGACCAAAGACAATTTCATAATAGCCTACAGCTCTCAGAACCAAAGCTTAGAAGTGATGGTCACAAAGTATTTTTCAACAAACACACACACAGACACCACCAAACTAGCAGGCACAAATGGCAGACAGGCAAGCCCAACAACCACAAAGTACATGTCCCATGGAAGGGAGAGGTTCTTCAAAGGAGAATGGAGATGTATTGCTCTTTTAAATACTTGCTAAACCAACTGATGAGTCAAGTCCAGCACTCCACATGAACATGATGCTCGGAAACAGTTGACATATGCACCACCATGACTGTGGAATGACTAATTCTAACTCATAAATGCGCCTGAAATAAGTAAAGATTAATTGCAACTTGGCAGATCAGGGCAGTATACATCTCTCTGTTTACAATAAGTGATTCACTTAGATGCAAAATCCTATGAAATAACTCTGACAGCTCAATCACCACTGAGATTTTGGTCAGCAAATTTCACTAGGTGTTCTATGTAAGGAGTCAGGCACGGAGGTTGAGACAATTACTACAACAAACAAGACTGAAGAAAATTCCTGGCTTAGGCTGGGTGACTATTGTGCATTGCCATGGACCTTACAACCTCCAAACATTTGTGTCACAAAGAGGCAACAAGAATGACTTTTTTTCTTCCATGAACTTTGTAAAGGTATAGAATATGTAGGGATGTAAACACAAATCTCATGGTAATGAGAATGCATCTAGTGCAACATACTCTCTTGCCTTGCTGAAGAAAAGGACTGCATTCTTCCAAAGGGAAACGCTGATTTCCCAAGTGTCCCACAAACAGAAAATGCTGACAACAGACAGCCTTGCATTCTTCAACTGAAGGAGACGACAAGAAAGACTTGGAGCATGAGTTGGCTCATTCTTTCTATGACGATGGCTCAAAGCCACACAAGTATCTTATTTCTGACCTTGCACCACTTTTCTTATTTAGGAACCAGAAAATGAACTGCTTATCTGACCAGATGAGGAGGAAGGTCTCAGAAGCAGCTACTTCTGCAAAGACCTTTATATCCAAGAGTGCTGCTCTCAGCTCCAACTAGATTATGTGGTGTCCCTTGCTCTTGAGCCAGGTGGCACATTCTGTTCATCATGCGAAACAGCTTAGATGGGTTTCTCAACCACATATAGTGTTCAGGGTCACAATCTTAAATGAATTTGGTTGTGGAAAGAAAGAAAAGGCAACCAAAATGTTGGTTGGAACAGTCTACAACTCTGGGGTCTGGCATCAAAGAATCTGCCACCAGAAACAAGTCTGAGTGCGATGTATGGGTAAGCCCTGAAGCCACTGACACTTCATTCACTATCCACTGTAGAACCTGCATTTTCAGGTTTATAAACGGCAGTTTGAAGACAGTGGCTGCCGTCAAGACCAGCAGTAATGGAGTCTGCCTAGCAGGCACAACAGTAATGCACTCAGGACTCCATGTTCTGCCTAACCAAGTCTTCCACAGCCATAACTTCCTAGGTTCATAGGTTCATACTAGGCTATCTGCCCTAAGGCATTTATAAGCCTAGCCAGAGTGTGTTTGGCTTTCACCACCCATTTTAAATTAATTTTGCTATGCCCTTTTTCGAGGTTAGTATACTGTGCCTCTGTCTAACAGTGACACAGAAGTGATACCCGGGGTAAACCTACGATCTCCCATCCACTCATCAAGATTCCTCTTGAGAGTCAATGAGGGACTCTGCCTAACCTGGACTGGGATTTTATTCCAGAGTGAAGGGAGCCTCTGGGTTATGAATCTGTCCCTCCAGCATGTCCTATTTATTTCAGTGCTGAGGTTCAAGTCTCTCGAGCTCTCAATGGGATTTGGATTTTCTGAGGTGCAGCATGTCCATTAATTCCGGGTTGGACATGGCTTTATATGTCAGGCACAGATCGCCTCTGAGCAGGCGGTATGCCACCGAGTAGAGCTGGAGTTTCTTTAACCGGGCAGCATATGGCATCTGTTTGAGCCCTTTGATCCTCTTGGTGAGGTACTTTTGGGGTCTTTCCAGTTGCTGCAGGTGTCTGGTAAGGTACATCCCAAAAGGGACATTGTACTCAATTATGGGCCTGATGAGGGATGAGTAAAGAGGCACGATAACCTCCCCTGATCTAGATGTGAATCCCTTCATGATTAGGTGGGCTATATAAAATGTTTTTCTAACCACTTTGGCCACGTGGTTGTCAAATGAGAGATTGCTATCAACTTGGGTCTCCAGGTCCCTAATTACTTCTTCTGTACTTAATGGATTACCACCTATGTGGTAATTTGTGGGCACTTTGTTTTTGCCAAAGGGGATGACTATACACTTTTTGGCATTTAGCTTGAGGCCATGGCTCTGGCACCAGTTGTCTGTTTCTATGAGGCACTTTTGGAGGATGCTTGTGTCGGCTGGAGAGTCGATTATGGTGCCCAGTTTGCAGTCATCTGCAAACTTGGTCAGCCACAGTCCTTCCGTGTTGGCCTGTACCTTCGAGAAATATATACCGAACAGGAGAGGTCCCAGGACTGAGCCTTGTGGGACACCACTTGCAACTGGTTTGGAGTCTGACATGGCTCCAGCAATTCTAATCATGTGGGTTCTGTCCTTGAGCCAGTTTGCAACTCATCTAGTGACATATGGGTTTATATTTAAGCTGGTGAGCTTATCTATAATGCCAGAGTGGGGTATTGTATCGAAGGCTTTTGCAAGGTCCAGGTAGGCTATGTGGACCACCTTCCCCTTGTCAATGGCCTTGGTGACTGTTTCAAAGAAATTGACCAGGTTTAAGAGGCAGGATCTGCCCTTAAAGCCGAACTGGGTAGGATCCAGTGTCTGTAGGTCCCCAATATCTTTATTTATGAGGTCCATGATGATCCTTTCCATAGCTTTACAGACCAAGCTAGTCAGGCTTATGGGGCGATAGTTTCCAGGATCCGTTGAGGCACCACCTTTGTGGAGATGGACCACTGTTGCTGTACGCCACTCTTTGGGTACATATCCTGTAGTAAGGCTGAGATTGAACAGTAGTTTTATGTTTGGGTTTAGCTCTTCTTGGAGTTCATGTAGGACACAGCCCGGGACACTGTCTGGTCCCATTGATGCTGTGTTTTTTGCTTTGGAGAGGGCAGCTCTTACCTGAGCATCTGAAATGTCAGGGGGGCAGCACTCTGCTGGGATAGATATTTGACCTTTTGGTGGGGGGGGGTGGGGGGTTTGCGCTGAACCTGTCAGCTAGGATGTTGGCAATGTCTGTGGGTTCGGTGTATTTTTTGCCATTTTGGACTAATTCTGAGCATATCTGGGAATTTCCACCCAGGTTCCTAACTTAACTAAAGAAAGCCTTGTGATTAGCCTTAATGTCCTGTGTAATTTTTCTCTCAAAGCTGGCCTTAGACGATTTTATGAGTGGCCGTAGTTTTTTGCCAATACTGATCAGAGATGCCTTCCCTTTTTGGGATTTTGCTCTATCATGTAGTAGCTTCCTCCTTCTATTGTATAGTTTGTTTATGGCTGGGGTCCACCAGACAGGACGTCTGCCTTTGGAGGATTGGGTCTTGGTTTTATTTGGGATTGCATGATCCATGCATTCCTGAAGGTGTTCATAGAATGCGTTTATAAAGGATTCTGCGGTCTGGGCCATATTTTCCACAGGCCCGGGGACTTTGAAGGATTCCACCTTGGTTTTGAGGAGTGTGAAATTTGCTTTAGAGAAGTTTTTCACTGTGGTTTTCTGGGAAGGGGGTGGGGTCGGGATGTGAATATCCAGTGAGATTAGTTTATGGTCTGATCTTACCAGTGAGGGATACACTTCTGGTCTGGAGCATAGAGTCCCCATGTTGGTGATGATCAGGTCAGTATGTTTTCCCCTTTTGTGGGATTGGTAACAAGTTGTTCCATAGCATTTGAGTTTATAAATTCTAGGAACCTTTGGGCTAGGGTGTTGGAGCTAGAGTAATGCTCCCAGTCTATGTTTGGGTAGTTGAAGTCGCCCAATATAATGGTGTTTGGAGAGACCTTCATATTTTCCAGTGTTCTCAGGAAGGCAGAGTGGGGTTCCTGGGTTTGGGAGGGTGGTCTGTAGCAGGCTATAAACTGGAAGGCAGTTTTACCCACTGTTAGTTGCACATGGATGGTCTCTGATGCTTCGTGCTGTGCCACCAACCTGGAGGTGTGGGTATCTTTGACGAATATTGATACTCCCCCTCCTTTTGTGGTTCGGTCCAAGTTTTGGTGCCGAAAAGCTTGGTATGAGGTATAACCTGGTAGTGCTGGGGTGCTCTCAGGAGCCTTGAACCAGGTTTCTGTTACTGCAAAGATATCGATGTTCTCCATGCTAAGGAGAGTTTCAAGTGCGTGCATCTTGAGGTTTAGACTTCTGGCATGGAGTAGCATTACTCAGTTTCTTATCCCTTGTGATACCTATGGAGGTGGGTTTGTCTTTTGAGCCTTGCCTAAAAAAAGGCACTATGGGGGAAGCAAGAGCCTTTGCCAATATCCGAAAGCCCAGGAGTGACAGGTGCAAGCCGTCCCTAGCGAAGCATCGTGGCTTGTCGAGCATGTCATCCCAGGCTGACAGGCATTGGATCCCCTTTGAATGACACCAATACTTAAGCCAATTGTTGAAACTGGTCATCTTGTCTTCATATTGTGGCATAATTCTTGGTGAGGGTAAGATGCTACTTAAGGTCAGGGTCATACCGACCCTGGGCTACATGCTCAGAGAGCTCCTCTATGTCTCTTTTCATGTAGTCCAGGGAGGTATGTCTCAGGTCATTCACACTAGCATGGACAATGACTGAGTCATATTTGTATTTGCCTTGGAGTGACCTGAGTGCTTGTGTTATGTGGCGGATCCTAGCACCCGACAGGCAGCTCACCGTGACTTTCAACTTGTTCAGCCTGGTGAGCGGGACGTCAGTGTGCCTGACGATAGAGTCACCTATTACAAGTGTATCAGGTGTGTTGTTTAGCCTTAAGGGCTGTGACTGTTCGGCACACTGGCTTTGTGAGCTATGTGTTGCACGTTTTGTTTTGGGGTAGTGGTTGTTTGGGTGTCTGCTTTGGAGGTCTCTGCTGCTTAGGCAGATTTTTATTTAGAGCCTCTGAGTATGTTTTTCTGTGTTTGGTTTGCTGTCGTGGTAGGTCTATGTGAGACTGGAATTGTAGTGAGTGTGGTTTCCTTCTCCCCCTGACTGGTTATGCCAGTACTGAGTTGAGAGAGCTTAGCCTCCAGTTTGGCTATATGGTTGCATCTCTCATGTGTTGGAATTTGTTGGGAGGAGGAGAGGGTTGTCTGTGTACATGAGGCAGTTGTAACACTGCCTCAAGATTCCCAGATTCACCAGCTGGACCAGCGAGGAGATTGACAACTGAACTTTGGACATGCTAGAATAGTATTGGGAATTCCTTTATAATTGAAAAAAAGGGCCAATGGGGAACACGGTACTCAAGGGGAGTTTGTGAGGGTGTAGTGCTTTTAATTCGCAATCTCAAAGGGCAGGGATGTAGGAAAATAAGGACCATACAGCTTGGTACACAAAAATGCTTCCATATCAGCAGCTTCAGTAAAACTTTCTCCAATTTAGAATACCCCTTGGAGACAGCAGCCACAGAAATGCATGTAATAGTACTGGTTCCAAAAATCACTGGAAGGGGCCAACAGACCTATTCCTCCAAGTATATAATCATCAATAAATCCAGACATGGAAACTCTAGTAGACACTTCTACAAGGTTTCAGCTACCGCAGCAAACGCCTCTGTAAAGACTGTAAATGCTTTGGACAATGGATGTGATAATCCCCCAGAGAAATCCAAAACAATATCTTGTGTGTACCTCAAATACTGACAATGCACCAAAAGCTATCTATTATGCCATCAAAACTATCTAAATGCATTGACAGAGCAATATCATGATCTTCTGTATGGTGACCATCAAATACCAGATGTAAGTTTTTATATATATATATATAAATGAAATTACTGATCTGGAGTGGGAGGTGTATCATACATCACTTAAGGAATTCCCAGTTTTCTTCCAAAACAGTGATGGCCTCTACAGCCCTTACTGGCAGTGTAGTCTGGGCTTGTCCCAAGCAATTAATTCCTCAGACTGCAGCTGTTTATACACATACCTCTCAACTGTCCATATTTTTGCAAAATGTCCAGACTTTTACCTCAAATTTTTGGTCTGTTCCTCAAACTTTGTGTTTTTTTTGGCAAATCATCAAGAACTGAAGTCACCAAATAATGACAGACATTTGAGCTTCAAACCCGTTAGAAAATTTATGCTGATGTTAAACTTTTATCCAAACAACTCTCTAAAGTTAATAAGAGCAGTATTTAAAAACTGTCCCTATTTTTTGGATCTTTGTCTCATTGTAGGTTCATTGGTAAATACTACTAGGGTAGCTGCTCTTGTGGGACATTTTAAGCCTTGCCAGTTTCCCATTTTGTGCTCAAAATAACCCATCCCATTTGTTAACAGATTGGCCTTATTCATTCAATGGTCAATAACTACATATTAACCCCAATGAGAATAACTTATCATACCAAAAGTAATTTGAGGGGACTCAATCACAGGGTAAATCATTTAGGTGCTGCTTCTGTCCATTAGTAGTACAGGGTGCAGTCCTGGGGGTATATTTTCTATTTCCTATCCACAGATCCTACTTGCAAGAGATTATGAACAGGGATGAGCTTTGTTTTATGCGGATGGGGAGTCTGCTCCACAGCAGCAGTATCCTCTGTGAGATAATCCTGCCTCGCCAAACCATTCTGTTGATGCTGCAGAACAGATTTAGATCCATAGACTGAGTATTTCTTATGTCATTTGACTTGCTGATGTGCAGTTAATCTATCAGTAATGGTTTGGAGGATGCCTTGTATGCCAGACACAGGTCACCTCTTAGCAGTCTGTAGGATACCAAGTATAGTGACAAGGCTCTGAGTTGGCCTTTGCAGGAAATATTGTTTAGTATTTGTATCCTTTTAGTAAGGTATCTCTGTGGGTGTTCTAGACGTTGCATGTTACTGGACAGATGCATGCTAAAAGGTTAGCCTAATGAAGATTAAGCAGAGGAAGACAATGACATCGCTAGATCTAGACACAATCCCTTTGTTTATAAGCTGTGCTATACAGAAGGACTTTCTTACAATACACATGTTGGTCAAAAGTTAGGTCACAGTCCACTTAAGCTCCCAAATCCCAAATGGGGCCTACTCTTAGGGGCACAATGTCATCGTGGTAGTTCCCTGACGTGGATGACCATTTAGTTTCAGTCCACAATTTTGGCACCAGTTATTTATTTGAGACTAATCTTTCTGCAGAAATTTTGACTGTCTAGATTCCTTGCACTAAGAGGTTGAGAGATGTGTTTTATAGGGCAGTTCCACCAAACTCCGTAACATGGCCTAGAAACACCATATCTACAGCTCACTAATCTCCTTTGACTGTTTCCTCAGCATGGACAACTCAGGGAACCAGTCCCCTCACTGCAAGTCCCGGTTAAAGTTATGGCTGCAATGGGACAGTTAGCAAGGTCATCCTCTTAATATGGGACAATTCAGGACTTTACTTGAGTGATGAAAATACCTTCAACTTCTTTGGGGACTGGCCAGGCCTAAAAACTTAGAGAGGGAGGGGGATTCATAAAGAAATGAAAGAGATAAGGATTTCATTCCTACTTGAGTCACTGACCAGATTCATAGGTATGTACTAGGCTATTGGCCCTAGGGCCTGTATAAGCTTAGCCAAATGTGGTTCCCTGGCTTTCGCCACCCAAGAAAATAATTTTCCTGTGCCTCTGTTGAACAGAGCCACAGCAGTGATCCCCGGGGTGAATTTCCCATTTCCCATCCACTTGTCAAGATTTCTCTTAAAGGGGGCTAATGAGGAGCTTTGCTTGACATGAATGGCTAGCCTGTTCCAGAGAAAGGGAAGTCTCTGGGACAGGAATCTATCCATCCAGCATGTTGTTTATTGTGATGACGAAGTTAGGTCCCTGGGGCATGTGGCTCGGAGAGACTGGGATTTCAAGTGTAGCATGTCTATCAGATCTGGGTTAGACGTGGCTTTGTATGTTAGGCAGAGGTTGCCTCGGAGTAGGTGATATGCTACGGAGTACAACCAAAGTTTTTTGAGATGGTCGGCATATGGCATCTGTCTGAGGCTGGTAATCCTCTTAATGAGGTATTTCTGTGGCCTTTCCAGCTGTTGCAGATGTCTTGTGAGGTACATGCCAAATGGGACATTGTACTTTATAATGGGTCTGATGAGGGATGAGTAGAGAGGAATGATGACCTCTCTTTTTCTGGAGAACCCCTTTGTGATGGTGTGCCACATAGGATTTCCGGACCACTGTGGCAATGTGATTATCAAAGGAGGGACTACTATCCACCTGTGTCCAAAGGTCTCATCACACTTTCGGTGTTTAGTAGGCTACCGCCTATGTGGTAGTTCATGGGTACAGTGTTTTTCCCAAAGGGGATGACAGTGCACTTTTTGGCACTGAGCTTTAGGCCATGGCTTTGACACCATGCATCAGTCTCAGTGAGGCCTCTTTGTCGAATGTCCACATCCTTAGGCGAATCGATTATGATTCCTAGTTTGCAGTCATCTGAGACTTTCATTAGCCACAGACCAGCTGTATTAGCATGGACTTCAGAGAAGTAAATACCGAACACAAGAGGACCCAGGCCTGAACTCTGTGGTACTCCACTTGTCACTGGTCTGAAGTCAGATTTGGAGTCAGCTACTTTCACTGTGTGCGTTCTGTCAGTGAGCCAAGTTAGCCACCCATCTTGTGACATAGGTATTTATGCCTAGTCCAGTGAGTTTATCTATAATACCACAGTGGGGGATGGTGTTGAAGGCCTTGGCGAGGTCAAGATACACTGTGCGCACCACTTTACCCTCGTCTACGGTTCTGGTGACTGCTTCAAAGAAGTCAATCAGGTTTAGGAGGCATGATCTACCTTTTACAAACCCAAACTGAGTGGGGTCCAGAGTTTGGAGGTTACCTATGTCTTTGTTTATAGGTTCTAGGATGATGCAATCCATGGCCTTGCAGACTAGGCTCGTCAGGCTAATGGGGTGGTAGTTCCCGAGGTCTGTGGTGGCACCCCCTTTGTGAAGTGGGATAACTGTTGCTGTGTGCCATTCCATAGGCACAAAGCCTGAAGTGAGGCTATGGCTGAAAATGGTACTTAGGTGGGGTGCCAGTTCATTCTGTAGTTCGTGCAGAACGCAGCCTGGTATGTTGTCTGATCCCCTGGATGCTGTGTTCTTGGATTTGGAGAGTGCGGTCTTTAGCTGTGCGGCCGTGATTTCAGGGGCTTTGCAATCATCTGGTATGGGGATGGGCCCTTTGGGGGGGGGTGAAGTTTGCGCTGACCCTGTCTGTCACGATGGTGGCAATATCAGTTGGTTTGGTAAATGTAGTGCCATTGTGCTGTAGTTCAGACCAGATCAGAGTGTTGCCATTGAGATTCTTGACATAGTTGTAGAAAGCTTTGTGGTTGTCTTTAGAATCCATGGGGCTTTTGTTTTCGTAACTAGCTTTAGAGGATTTTATGAGGGATCTCCGCTTCTTGCTGAGGCTGACCAAGGAGTTTCTGCAATCGTGGGATTTTGCTCTTTTTTTGCAACAGTTTCTTCCTTCTGTTGTAGAACTTGTTTATGGCAGGGGACTACCAGATTGCCTTCCCTTTTTTGGAGGATAGCATCTTGGTTTTGTTGAGGATGGCATGGTCCATACACTCGTGTATGTGCTTATACAGTTCATTTGTATATGATTCAGCAGTTGTGCCTCTATTTTCCATCTGTGTGGGTGTAGTGAAGTTTGCCACTTCTGACTTAAGAAGCATGAAGTTAGCTTTGGAGAAGATTTTTGCGGTGGTTTCCTTAATGGGGGGGGGGGCAGGATATGGATGTCTACGGTGTTTAGCTTGTGGTCGGACCTGACCAGCGAAGAGTTGACCTCTGACGTGGAGCTTCTGTTACCCATATTGGTAATGACCAGGTCCAGGATGTTGCTACCCCTGGTAGGGGTATGGACAAGCTGGTCCAGGGCGTTTGAACTGATTAATTCCAGAAAATGTTGGGCAAAAGAGTTAGTACACGAGTAGTTTTCCCAGTTGATGGAGGGGTAGTTAAAATCTCCCAAAATTAGGGTATCGGGCTGTACCTTAATATTATCCAGTATATCAAGAAAAGTACAGTTTTGTACCTACCATAAATGTAGATGTCCGATAGGTATGCATCTGCAGTCATCACATATGGGTTGTCCTGCCTCAGGCAGCCCTTCGGTCGGCCGGATTCCAAAGTCTGGGTCTGGCCTCGGCTGATGTCGCACTTTCCCCGACGTCAGAGCGTCTGGGGTATAAAAGCATCAGCCGACGCCATTTTTCTCAGTTTTTCTTGCTCCAAATGCCAGGTGCCCTCTAAGGAAGGCTAAAATTTGGAGATATGCATTGCAAAAACAAATCCAAACATGCACAGTACTATAAAAACAAATACACCATAATAGAACCCCCCAGCTAGCTATAAGAGGGGTAAGTACCCAAGAAGTATACCACAGAGGGGAAGGAGGGAGGGTAAACCTGACTGCAGATGCATACCTATTGGACATCTACATTTATGGTAGGTACAAAACTGTACTATGCCCTTCAAGGATGCATCTGCAGTCATCACATATGGGTAGAATACCATAGCCAATCTGGGGGTGGAGGTACTAAGTAAAGGATGGTGTAGCTAAGATACCCTGCAGGACTGCCATAGCAAAGCCTGCTCTGGATCTGGAGTATAAAGGTAAATTGTAATGCTTGGCAAATGTATGCACGGAGCTCCAAGTAGCAGCTTCTAAAATGTCCTTGGTAGCCACCCCTCTTAGGAAGGCTGTGGTGGTGGCTGTGGCTCTCGTGGAATGAGGTCTAATGTTAGCTGGCACAGTTTTTCCATGAAAGGAGTAACAAAAACGAATGCAATTCCCTATCCATTTTGAAATTGTCTGTTTGGAAATTGCTTTTCCTTGTGCCCTAGCAGCATATGCTACAAACAGCTGGTCAGTCTTTCTGTAACTTTTAGTTCTGTCCAAGTAGTAGCGCAACTGTCTGTGTATGTCCAGGGTGTGCAGAAGTTTCTCCCCTTAATTTTGTGGTTGTGGGAAGAATGTAGGCAAGTGAATAGCTTGGTTCAAAGATACCCTGGATACCACCTTTGGCATAAATGTAGGATTGGTTCTCAATGAAACTCTGTCCTGATGAAAGATAAGAAATGGCTGTACTGCCATTAGAGCTTGTAACTCAGATACTCTTCTTGCTGAGGTTATGGCCAGAAGGAAGGCAGTTTTCCAAGACAGAAACTGTAGATCTGCAGATGCTGCTGGTTCAAAGGGAGGAAGTGTTAATTTTTCCAACACGAAGTTAAGGTCCCAAGTAGGTAGAGGTGGTGTCCTTGGAGGATTGATGTTTTTGATTCCTCTTAGAAACTGTCTCAGGAGAGGATGAGAGAAGACAGGTGGATTAACATTGTATTCTGCTGAAATTGCTGAGGCATGTGTCTTAATGGAAGAGTAAGACAGGCCGTTGTGGAACAATTCTGCCAAATATTCCAGTATATGTGCCATGTTCATCACTGTCACATCTAGGCCCTTTGTTGTTCCAAGTGTGAAATCTTTTCCATTTTGCTGAATATTCCTTCCTTGTGGAAGGCCGTCGAGCTTCCATAATAATATCCTTCACTCTCTGGGAAAGATTATCCTGAGGAGGAGTCATGGTATTTTCCAGGCAGTTAGCTGCAAGGTTTTCAGGTTGGAATGCAGAGTCTTGAAGTTGTGCTGCGTCAGTAGACATGCTCTTTAACAGTGGGTACCAGTGCTATCTTGGCCAGTTTGGAGCTATCAGAATCACTCTGGGCTGCTCTGTCCTGATCTTCAGTAAGACCTTGGTCATTAATGGGAGAGGTGGAAAAGCATACACTGTTAGAGCTTCCCAGCTGAAAGAGAGAGCGTCCACTTTCCATGCTTGTGGGTGGTATGTCCTTGAGAAGAATTTCTTCAGTTGATGATTGTGGGGGGAGGCGAACAGATCTATTTCCGGCCTTCCCCATGATTGTGTTATGAGTAAGAAGATGTCTGGGTGCAGCATCCATTCGTGTGCAACCATGATATTTCTGCTTAAGCTGTCTGCCAGTATATGGTCTTTCCCTGGCACAAACTGGGACTGCAGCTGTATATTGAGTTTCAAGGAAAGTTCCCATAGATTCATTGCCAGTCTGCAAAGAGGGTAGGAATGGGTGCCTCCTTGCTTGTTTATGTACCACATAACTGTGGTGTTGTCTGTCCTTATGAGTAGGTGGCCTTAATGAAGAAAAAGTTTGAAGGCCTCGATTGTGTGTATCACTGCCAGCATTTCCTTTTGGTTTATGTGCATGCGCAGCTCTCTTTGTGACCATAGCCCTTGGATACATCTGCCCTCCATGTGTGCTCCCCAACCTTGGTCTGAAGCATCCGTATTGATGGTTTGGTTGGCTCTTGGCTTGCTGAAGGGCAACCCGCTGTTCGACTGGCAGGCTTGAGCCCACCACAGAAATTCTTTTTGGAGGCATGGAATGAGTGGGATCAAAGTTTCCAAGCTGTGACTGTGCTGAGTCCATAAACTCCTTAGGTACCATTGTAATTTTCTCATATGCAGCCTTGCTTGTGGAATCAGAAGAATGCAAGATGCCATGTAACCCAGGGCCTGCAGGATTTTCCTTGCAGTCAGCTGAGTTTGTCTTGTCAGATTCTTGAAGTAATCCGGTAGTTGTTTTTGTTTTTCTTCTGTGAGAAAGGCCATTTGGGTGGTTGTGTCTAGATCTGCACCCAGAAAAGTTATTCTTTGGGATGGAACAAGTCTTGATTTGTGGATGCTGACTGTATATCCCAAGGCCTGTAGTAGGTGGATGGCATAATCCAAGTCCTTTAACAAAGTTTGCTTGCTGTCCGCTTGTATAAGGCAGTCATCCAGATATGGGTAAATTTGAATCCCCTGAAGTCTGCAGTGTGCAATTACTGATGCCAGGCATTTCGTGAATACTCTGGGCGCTGTAGATAAGCCAAAGGGCAATGCTGAGAATTGATAATGCTCTGACCCTGCAAGAAATCTGAGGTGTCTTCTGCAACTTTGTCTGATAGGGACATGCAGGTATGCCTCCTTGAGGTCTAGAGTCACTAGCCAAGACACCTTGCCCAGCATGGGAAGGAGTTGCTGTAGAGTCAGCATTTTGAATTTTGGCACAACGAGGTAAGTGTTCAGTGCGGACAAGTCGAGAATAGGCCTCCATTGATTTTCTTTTCTTGGAACAAGGAATAATCTGGAGTAAAATCCTTGGCCTTGTTCTGAAAAAGGTACCTTTTCTATAGCTTTTATTTGTATTAAGTTGGAAATTTGTTTCAAAGCCTCTGCCCTCTGATTTGGTGGCAGGTCTGGCATGCCTTTTCTTTTTGGCAATGTGTGGAAATGGAACCTGTATCCTTTGTCTATTATTTGCAGTGTCCATGTGTCCCATGTAATGCTGTGCCAATTTTTTGAAAATAAAGAAAGCTTTCCGCCCAAAGGTGCTTCTAATTGAGCCCTGGTCGGCGGAGTCAAAACAAAGTCATTGAGTCTGTCCTGGTGTAGCAGTTGTAGTTCCTGCACTACCTCTCTGGTTGGGAGGCTGCCATTGACAGCCTCTGTGGGAGCCTCTAGCTTGCCCTCTACCTCTGGCATGCCTATTCCTGCCTCTCTGAGATCTGTCTGAGTCCGGAAAGGACCAATTCTTAGTAGGCCAATTTCTGCTGAATCTCGGTGGTTGGACTTACAGAAAGTCTTTGACTGTTTGCACAGATTTTGCCTTTTCTTCAAATTTCTTTAAGACCTCTTGAGCCGTGGAACCAAATAATTTTTGCTTTTCCATAGCAGCATCCAAAAGCTTAGCTTTAACATGGTCTGGCAGAGATTGTTCCTTCAGCCAGGCATGCCTACGTATGACTGCACCTGTCATAGCTGACCTACATGAAGCTTCCAATGCATCATAACCACACTGCAAGAAATGGTTACTAACCTGCTGGGAGTTATGTACCAGAACCTGAAGGGATTTGCGATCAAGGGGTTCAGAAGACAGTTTCTTATGCAATTCATCGAACAAATACTCTTGGTACTGTATCATATGAAATTGACAATTTAATGCCCTCATGGAAAGAGTTGCAGAAGTATACACTTTCTTACCCCATCTCTCTAAAGCTCTGGACTCCCCTTTCAGAGGGTAGAGGATTTCTAGCAATGGCAGCTGCAACCCCTTTTGGGCCCTGGGAAATAGTTTCTGGATCAGCAGAGTGGGCCTTGTACAGGTGTAGATGCGAGTCCGGGACCCTGTAGTACCTATCAGGTTTGGCAGGAGCCGAAGGGAGAGAGTCAGGGGCTGTACTAGCATCAGAGTACACATCAATGACATTCAAAACAGGAGGTATAGCTAAAGGCCTATGCTGAGGTAAATGTATAAAGGTCCTTAATCTCTTTCTAGAATCAGAGAATTCCTGACCCTGCCATTGAAAATGTTCTCTCATAGAGTGTAATGTCTCGCCAAAGGAAAACTCTTCAGGAGGGGAGGCAGAGGGAATAGATTCTTCAGCATCAGAATCCTCGTAGGCCGAATAAGCCTCCTCCTGGTGGTCTGACAGAGTAGAGCCATCAGTGGACTCATCTGAGGAGTGGGGGTCAGAGGGCTCAACCCTGGGCCTTTTGTCTGGAGGTGGTTGAGCGCCCCTGTCCGGATGAGGTTGAGAACCTCTAATTAAGGAGATAAGATCCTCTGCTAAGCTAAGAATCTGTGAGCCAGTAGAAGGTCTCTGAGAGGTAACCTTGGGAGGCAAAGCTTTAGTAAGTTTAGCAGCTTTAGCCCTAGAGAAAGCCTCAATGGACATGGATGCAGGAGGTCTGGCTGCACCACGTGCAGGAGTAGACTTGTCTAAAGGAATGGTGTCGGAAGGTTCCTGGACACCAGTTTCAGAAGGTAATTCAATAACCGACTCGGCCGGAGCCTCCGGGGCAGAGGTAGTCGGTTGTGCGGTTTCGGTAATCGAAAGTACCAAGGACTCGGTTTCAGCCGAGACCGAGACACTCACGGTAGGCCTGACCGTGGTTTCAGCCGAAACCGCGGCCTGCGTGTCGGTCCTTGTCCTTCCGTTTCTTAATTAAATGCGAAGTCGGAGTCTCCGACGGCATCTTGTAAGCAAAACTAGCCCCAAAGAATTCATCTGCAAACTCCGACCGACGTCTAAGAGTTCGTCGGTTGAAGGAAGCACAGGCTGAACAGGCAGAGACGTCGTGGTCTGGGCCTAGGCAGGGGAGGCAGTAAGAGTGGAAACCCTTATGAGGTATTTGTTTCCCACAAGTTAAACAATTATTAACTTTATCTGACATCGGCTGAGGCAAGAAAGAGTCCCCGACGGGGTACTTAGCTTTTTCGAAGTCTTCGGTAGCTGAATCACAGGAGCTGGCCGACCGGCACTTGCGCACTGCTTCTGCTTCGGGCACCACGCGGCAAGAAAGACTGAGGAAAATGGCGTCGGCTGATGCTTTTATACCCCAGACGCACTGACGTCGGGGAAAGTACAGTTTTGTACCTACCATAAATGTAGATGTCCGATAGGAATGCATCTGCAGTCCTTACAAATGGGTTGTCCTGTCGTCAGGCAGCCCTTCGGTCGGCCGGATTCCAAAGTCTGGGTCTGGCCTCGGCTGGTGTCGCACTTCACCCGACGTCATAGCTGCAGTTATTCGGGTATAAAGGCATCAGCCGACGCCATCTTCGTCAGTGTTTCTTGCCCCAGATGCCAGGTGCCCTCTAGGAAGGCTAAATTTGGAGAAGTGCCAATGATTCCAAATAGTAGAGAACAGACACAAAAAATAAGCATGTATGTACATATATACAAACAAATACACCATAATAGATTCCCCCAGCTAGCTATAAGATGGGCAAATACCCTAGGAGTACCACAGAAGGGAAAGGTGGGAGGGTAATCCTGACTGCAGATGCATTCCTATCGGATATCTACATTTATGGTAGGTACAAAACTGTACTATGTCCTTCAAGGATGCATCTGCAGTCCTTACAAATGGGTAGAATACCATAGCCAAACTGGGGGAGGAGGAAAAGGAAGTTATGGTGTAGTTAAGATCCCTTGCAAAACAGCAGTGGCAAAACCTGCTCGGGATCTAGAGTATAAAGGTAAATTATAATGCTTGGCAAATGTATGCACGGAGCTCCAAGTAGCAGCCTCTAAAATGTGCTTGGTAGCCACTCCTCGTAGGAAAGCTGTGGTAGTGGCTGTAGCCCTTGTAGAGTGAGGCCTGATGTTTTCTGGAGATTTCTTTCCATGGTAGGAGTAACAAAATCTGATACAATTTCCTATCCACTTTGAAATAGTCTGTTTTGAAATTGCTTTTCCTTCCATTCCTGTTGCATATGCTACCAGAAGCTGGTCAGTTTTTCTATTGCTCTTGGTCCTGTCCAGGTAGTAGCGTAATTGTCTATGTACATCCAAGGTATGCAACAGTCTTTCTCCCCTGTTCTGTGGGTTGGGGAAGAATGTAGGTAGGTGGATAGCCTGATTTAAAGATACTCTGGAGACCACCTTAGGCATAAAAGTAGGATTTGTTCTCATGGACACGATCTTGATGGAAGATCAGGAAGGGTTGTACTGCCATTAATGCCTGTAGCTCAGATACCCTTCTTGCTGAAGTGATTGCCAGTAGGAAAGCAGTTTTCCATGATAAATATTGTAATTCTGCTGTTGCTGCTGGTTCGAAAGGAGGGAGTGTCAATTTTTCTAGCACAAAGTTCAAGTCCCATGCTGGTAATGGTGGTTTCCTAGGAGGTTTTACATTTTTAATTCCTCTGAGAAACTGCCTGAGTAGGGGATGTGAGAAGACTGGAGGATCCAAGTTGTATTCTGCTGAAATAGCCGATGCATGAACCTTAATGGAAGAATAGGACAGGCCTTTGTGAAAGAGCTCTGCCAAGTATTCCAGGATGTTGGCTATGTTTACCAGTGACGCATCTTCTCCTTTTGTAGTACTCCAAATGAGGTATCTTTTCCATTTTGCCGAATAATTTTTCCTCGATGAGGGTCTGCGAGCCTCCAGGATAATGTCTTTAACCCTTTGGGATAAATTTGGGTTAATTGGCCTTATGCAATGTTCCAGGCAGTCAGCTGCAGCGTTTTCAGGTTTGGATGCAGGATGTTGTAGTTGTTCTGTGTTAACAGCAATGGAACCAGGGGTAAGGGCCACATTTGTTCTCGAGACATGCTCCTCAGTAATGGGTACCAATGTTGCCTTGGCCAGTCTGGAGCTATCAGAATGATCCTTGGACGCTCCTCTTTGATCTTCAATAACACCTTGTGCATCAAAGGAAGTGGTGGGAATGCTGCCAGGTTTTTCCAGCTGAAAGAGAGGGAGTCCACCTTCCAAGCAAGTGGGTGGTACGTCCTTGTGCAGAATTTCTGTAGCTGGTGATTGTGTGGGGATGCAAATAAGTCTATTTCTGGAAGTCCCCATTTTCTTGCAATGGTTTTGAAGATGTCCGGATGCAGCATCCATTCGTGGGCATCCGTGGTGGTCCTGCTTAATTTGTCTGCTAGAATGTTTTCTTTTCCTGGTACAAAAACTGCTTGTAACTGTATGTTGTAGCTCAGGGCCACATTCCAGAGGTCCAGTGCCATCCGGCATAGAGGGTACGAATGTGTGCCTCCCTGTTTGTTGATGTACCACATAACTGTGGTGTTGTCTGTCCTTATCATCAATTGGCTTTGTCGTAGAAATGGTCTGAATGTCTGAATTGCCAGTTTTACTGCCAGCATTTCCTTTAGGTTTATGTGTAGGTGCAGCTGGTCTGGAGTCCATAAACCTTGAATGCACTTGTCCAGCATGTGGGCCCCCCAACCGAGGTCTGAGGCGTCCGTCGTGATGGTTTGGCTTGGCCGAGTGTTGTGGAAGGGAAATCCTGTGTTTGCCTGACAGGCCTGAGCCCACCATAGGAATTCTTGTTTCAGGCATGGAATTATTGGAATTTGAGTTTCTAGGCTGTGCTGGTGTTGAGACCATAAATTCCTTAGGTACCACTGTAATTTTCTCATATGCAGTCTGGCATGTGGAACCAATATTATGCAGGATGCCATGAAGCCCAAGGCTTGCAGGACTTTTCTTGCTGTTAGCTGGTCCTGTTTTGTTAATGCCAAAAAGTAGAGAGGTAGTTGCTTCTTTTTTCTACTGTTAGGAATGCCATTTGTTTTGATGTGTCTAGCTCTGCACCCAAAAAGGTTATCCTTTGGGATGGTATCAGCCTTGACTTTTTTATATTGACTGTATATCCCAGGGCTTGTAGCAGGTAAATGACACTTTGCAAGTCTTCTGCTAGCTTGTTTTTGTTGTCCGCTTGTATCAGGCAGTCGTCCAGGTAAGGGTAGATTTGGATTCCCTGAAGCCTGCAATGAGCAATTACTGATGCCAGGCATTTCGTGAACACTCTGGGCGCAGTAGATAAGCCAAAGGGCAATGCTGAGAATTGATAATGCTCTGATCCTGCAAGAAATCTGAGGTATCTTCTGCAATTTGGTCGTATGGGGACGTGCAGGTATGCCTCCTTGAGATCTAGAGTTACCAGCCAAGACTCCTTGCCCAGCATGGGAAGAAGCTGCTGTAGAGTCAGCATTTTGAATTTTGGAACAATGAGGAATGTGTTTAAAGCGGACAGGTCGAGAATAGGTCTCCATTTGCTCTCTTTTCTTGGTACCAGGAAGAGTCTGGAGTAAAATCCCTTTCTTTGCTCCATAGATGGTACCTTTTCTACAGCTTGCATCCTTAATAATTGAGATATTTGTTTTAGTGCTTCTGTCTTTTGATTTGGAGGTAGGTTTGGCATTCCTCTCTTCTCTGGTAGAGTATGGAAGTGAAACCTGTAACCTTGGTCTATTGTCTGCAAAATCCACTTGTCTCTTGTGATGTAATGCCAGTTTGTTGAAAATAAGGCTAGCTTCCCACCTAAGGGTGCTTGTAGTTGTTCCCTGGTAGGCGGTGCCAGAGCCAAGTCACTGTGATTGACCTGTAGTTGTGGTGGTGGCTGTGTCTGTGGCTGTGCCTCGCTGGTTGTTGCCCTGCCACTGGCGTCCCCTGTAGGCACCCCTGGATTGGCTTCTGCCTCTTGAACGCCTATTCCTGCCTCTCTGAGTTCTGGAAGAGTCTGGAAAGGACTAATTCTTGGAGGGCCAATTCCTGCTAAACCTCGGAGGTTGGACCTGTAAGAAATCTTTCACTGTTTGGACAGATTTTGCCTTCTCTTCCATCTTCTTCAGCACTTGTTGTGCAGGAGAGCCAAACAAATTGATCTTATCCATAGGAGCATCTAATAGTTTTGATTTGACATGGTCTGGTAAGGCCTGTTCTTTTAACCATGCATGCCTTCTGATAACTGTGCCAGTCATGGCTGATCTAAAGGAAGCCTCCAGTGCATCATAGCCGCATTTTAAGGAATGGTTACTGACTTGTTGAATGTTATGTACCATTTCCTGCACATATTTTTTATCTACTGTTTCATCTGAGGACAGCTTTTTGGTTAACTGGTCTAGCATAAATTCTTGATACTGTATCATGTGAAATTGACAGTTCAAGGCCCTAGCTGAAAGAGTAGCAGAAGTGTAAACTTTTTTACCCCATCTCTCTAAGGATCTGGATTCCCTTTCAGAGGGGAGGGGGTTTTTGGCAGAGGTAGCTGCTACAGCCTTAGGTCCTTGGGAGATAGTCTCTGGATCTGCAAAAGGATGCAAAAGGAGCCTTATACAAGTGGTAATGTGTGTCCGGGACCCTGTAGTATCTATCGGGCTTAGCAGGGGCCGGAGGTAGAGAATCAGGAGCAGTACAAGCATCATTAAATGCATCATCTACAACAGACAGAACTGGAGGTATGGCTAAAGGCCTATGTTGTGGTAAATGCAGAAAAGTTCTAAGCCTTTTTCTGGAATCTGAAAAATCCTGGCCCTGCCACTGAAATTGTTCCCTCATAGCATGCAAGGTTTCCCCAAAAGAAAATTCCTCAGGTGGAGAGGCAGAAGGGATGGACTCTTCAGCATCAGAGTCTTCATAAGGGGAGTAAGGAGCCTCTGGAGGGTCTGTATCATTTGAATCATCAGAGGAATCATCTGTAGACACTGGCTCAGGGGGCTCTGCTCTAGGCCTCTTCTCTGGAGGTGGGTGAGAGGCCCTGTCTGGTTGAGGTTGGGATCCTCAGATTAAAGAAATGAGATCCTCTGCTAAACTAAGCATTTGTGAACTAGAGCTAGGCCTGTGAGAGGGGGTCTTAGCAGGCACAGATTTAGTAGCTTTAGTAGCTTTAGCTGCTTTAGCCCTGGCAAAGACCTTAATGGACATGGCTGCAGGTGGCCTAGCAGCTCCACGTGCAGGGGTTGAAATATCCAAGGGAATAGTGTCTGATAATTCCTGAGAAACTGCAACAGCAGGTGGGATTTCAGAAGCCGATTCCACGAGGTTGGAAGAGGCCTCGGTAGAAGGTAAGTTTTCGGCTGAAGGAAGAACCGCTTGCTCGGTTTCAGCCGAAACAGAGACACTCGCGGTTGGCTTAACCGCGAGTGTCGATCCTTTTCCTTGCGTGTTTTAGATATTTGCGAAGTCGGAGGATCCGACGGCATAATATAAGCAAAATCGGAGCCGAAAAACTCCTCAGCAAATTCCGACCGACGTCTAAGCGTCCGCCGGTTAAAAGAAGCACAGGCTAGACAAGCTGCGACGTCGTGGTCTGGGCCTAGACAAGGTAAGCAGTAAGAGTGGGTATTTGTTTCCCACAAGTTAAACAGTTATTCACTTTTTCTGACATCGGCTGAGGCAAGAAAAGGTCCCCAACGGGGTACTTAGCTTTTTAGAAGTCTTCGGTAGTAGTATTCGGTAGTATTCTCTGGTTCTGACCGACCGGCACTTGCAAACAGCTTCTGCTTCGGACGCCATGCGGCAAGAAAGACTGGGGAAGATGGCGTCGGCTGATGCCTTTATACCCGAATAACTGCAGCTATGACGTCGGGTGAAGTGCGACACCAGCCGAGGCCAGACCCAGACTTTGGAATCCGGCCGACCGAAGGGCTGCCTGAGGCAGGACAACCCATATGTGATGACTGCAGATGCATCCTTGAAGGACATCAGAGTGGGTGTCCTGGGGCATGGCGGGGGATCTGTAACATGCTACAACCTGAGTTGCAGTCTTGCCCAGTGTTAATTGTACTTGGATATTTTCGGATGCATTATGTTGAGCAACTAGCCTGGAGGTGTGGAGATCCTTTATGAATATGGACACGCCTCCTCTAGTATTTCGGTCGAGGTTAGGTGTCTGAAAGGTGTGATAAGAATTGTAGCCTGGTAATGCAGGGGTGCTCTCTATAGCCTTAACCAGGTCTCTGTCACTGCACAGATGTCGATGTTCTCCATTTTAAAGACAGCCTCGAGTGAGTGCATTTTGAGATTTAGACTTATAGCACTGAGTAGCATTACCCCTAGATATCGCTTGTTTACATCTACTATGGTGGTGCATTTGATGTTTGAGCCTTGCCTACAAAAGGCACTATAGGGGCGGTCAAGAGCCTTAGCCAGTATCCGGAATCCCAGCGGCGACAGGTGCAGGCCATCTCTGGCAAAGCATCATGGCTTGTCGATCATGTCCCAGGAAGATAGATACTGGATCCCCTTGGAATGACACGAGAAGCTTAGCCAACTGTTGAAGTCAATTATTTTGTCCTTGTACTGTGATATCATTTTGGGCGATGGCAGGATGCTACTCACGGCTAGTATCATACCTGCCTGGGCAACATGGTCAGAGAGCCCCTCCATGTCTCTTTTCATGTAGTCCAGGGAGGTAAGTCTCAGGTCATTCACTCCAACATGGACAATGATGGAGTCAAACTTGTACTTGTTGTGGAGTGACTTGACTGTTTGTATTATATGGAGGATCCTGGCACCAGACAGACATCTGACAGTAAGTTTCTCCTTGTTTAGCCTGGTGAGACGGATGTCAGTGTGCCTGACTATACAGTTACCAATGACTAGTGTGTTGGGAATGTTGTTTTGCCTTATGGGCTGAGGTTGAGTGGCACACTAATTTTGTGGGCTATGTGTTCAGGTAGTGTTGGAGGGTGGTGGTTGCTTGTGTTTTAGCTTTGGAGGTCTCCGCTGTTTGGGCAGAATTTTATTGAGAGCCTCCGCGAATATAGGTGTGTGTTTTGTGTTACTATGTGTGGGTTTGGGTGGTGCAGGTTTTGATGGACTATGTGTTGAGTGCGGTCTGGTGTTAACCTTCTCTTGACTGTCTAGTCCAATCTTGGATGGAGAGAACTTGGCTTTCAGTTTTGCTATATAAGTGCATCTCTCACAGGTTGTAGTGTTAGGTGGTAGGAGGAGAGGGTTGTCAGTGTACATGAGGCAAGTGCTACATTGCCCCAAGATGCGCAGATTCATCAAGTGGACAGGGGAAACCACCACAAGCTGACCCTTGGACATGTCTGGTTAGTGCTTATTAATTTAAGTACTAGGAACTGATTTCCTCTTGATAAGTAAGGAAAGTTGAGTACGGCATTAATTTGTAGATTTAGTGCTTGCAAAGAATTTTGGACAAGTGCTGAGCACAAGGAAACAGTTTTGAGTGCTAAAACTGGCTAGTTCAAGGAACAGAAACAGTTGAGTGCTAAAACTAGAAAACTGGCTAGTTCTAAGGGAAAATCTGAACAGCAGACTTTCTGGCACTGGGAATAGTTTAACCGTAGTTAAACGCCGCTGCCCAAAACCGCACAAACACAGGTTTTTAAACAGAAAAATGACAGATAGAAATAGCCCAAAATGGCCAATAAAACTAGAGATTCTGAGCTGAAATCACTCCTCCAGGCAGCAGGTAGGCTTGTTTTAAGCTTGCCACTCTCACTGATTAACAGAGAAGCTTCCCTCCATCTTAGAAAGGTCTGGGCAACACAGAAACTTACAAACAGCCCATAATTCAGCAAAATCTGAAAACCGGACTCTACTAGTTCTGGAAAGGCAGGAAACAAGTACAGAGATAACTTTTTATTTGTTTTGTTTTTTTTTTCAAAAGTTAAAGCAGATACAGGAATAAAAACACTTTTAAAGAGAAAAAAGGCTATTGCACTTAAGTGTGTAGCCTTATACAGTTAAACAGATGAAAAAAACACTTAGAAACGATCAATTAAAGTGCAAACAGTATAAGAATTCAAAAAACAGTTCAAATAAGTAGCAAAGTTAATAAAAAAAAACAGTTGGAATAATGAGGCTAGCAAAAATAAGCAATAAAAAGCAAAAACAGAGGTACTTAAATCCACTCAAAGTCTCCCTTTTCTCTCTCTGCTGCTGTAGGACTCTGCAGGACACCTAGGCAGGCTTGGTGTACAGCTTGTGGAACAGGCCATCACCCAAAGAAATGGACATCCTGCTTTACAGTCCCTCCCACAAGGTGGACAATCTCAACCTTGCCATTCTGCGCAGTAACACATCTCAGCCTACGTTCCCAGCTAAAATACCAGTACAGTTTTATGAAGATTTTCCTACAGTTTAAATTCAAGGATATTCTCAAAGACATTCAGTGTCTTTCTCACCAAGTAAGACTGCAACTGACATGTTAAGACAGAGTTGAGGGTTTACATGGTTTAGTTTCCTCCAAGCAAATGATGGTATTCCTTGGGAGGGATGTGTATGCTGGAGCAGTGATGTCACTTGTTCACATCAGTCACCCAGGGTTAGGAACAGTGCCAAAAAAAACCCTCTAAAGCTACCAATCAGCATAATGCAAGCTACTGAATGGGAGTGAAACAGCACTATATCTCTGTGTTCAATAACACTGAACTGTGTTTTCACTGGGCCCCACACTGGGTGGGGGTGGGTGGGGGGCAGCAGACTTGCCTGAATATGGGATGAGGGATCACCTTACCCCTGCAGCAAGTATATGGGTGGGGGAGTAAGTAGTGGCAGAGGCACAACCCACCTTCAAGACTGCCTGGATAACAGCCCTTGGACACTCTGAACATTCAGTCTTACTTAGGAAGGCTTGATGGTCAACAGGCAGGAGGGGGAAAAAAGCATGCAGTGGGGAAAAAAAAAGTCTGAACAGGATCTGGTAAAGGCTTCAGTCTGACCCCTTGAAAGTGGACTTCTGCTATGATAACTAAACTTCTGGCAAAACAAACATCTGCTTAATGTACAGACACTGACATGCAAGCCCTGGAGCAGGATAACCTAGTGAGTCCATTGGGACCAGCAACCACAATTCCAATTGAGGTCTGATGGAAAACCCCATCTGCTCCATGGCTTGTGAGCCCTAAAGACAAATCCCTGGGCTCTTTCTGGTACACCACAGGTTCTAGTCAACTAGATGAGAACCAAAGGTATGCCCTTACCAATCCCTCATTTTCCTTCTAAGTGGAGAATAGGTTCTGGCTTATATAGCTCTCACTAACAGAAAGCTTGCCATCTACATGAAATAAGGAGCTGATTGAACATAGATTTGCTTTGAGAAGGGTTCTTAGGTTGGTACTAGGCTATTGACCCTAGGGCCTATACAAGCCTAGCCATAACAATTCCCTGGCTATTTCTTCCCACAATATTTACTTCCCTGGACCACTGTCTAGCAAGGCAACTGATGTGATCCCCGAGGTGAATTTCCCATCTCCCATCCAACTGTCAAGGCTCCTTTTGAAGAGGGCCAAAGAGGTGCCCTGCTTGGCATGCATGAACAGTCTATTCCAGAGTCTGTGGAGTCTCTGGGTCAGGAACCTATCCCTCAAGCATGTTTTGTTCATTGTGATGACAAGGTTTAGATCCCTGGAGCATGTGGCTCTGAGGGATTGGGATTTAAGTGTAGAATGTACAACAGCTCTGGGTTTGACATGGTCTTGTATGTTAAGCAGAGATTGCCTCAGAGTAGACAATATGCGACAAAGTATGGCTGGAGTTTTTTTAGACTGTCAGCATAGGGCATCTGCTTTAAGCCTGTGATTCTTTTAGTGAGGTATTTCTGCGGCCTTTCCAGTTGTTGCAGATGTCTTGAGAGATGCAAACCAAACCGGGCATCGTATCCTATAATGGGCCTATTGAGGGAGGAGTACAGTGGGACAATGACCTCCTTTTTTCTGGATGAAAAGCCCTTAGTGATGAGGTGCGCCACACAAGGATTTTCTGACTGTTGTGGCGATGTAGTTATCAAAGGTGAGACCACTGTCCGCCTGTGTCCCTAAGTCTCTTATTGCACTTTCAGTGTTTAGTGCACTGCCACCTATGTGATAATTCACAGGTACGTTTTCTCCCAAAGGGGATAACTACACATTTCGTGGCATTCAGCTTGAGCCCATGGCTCTGGCACCAAGCATCTGTTTTTGTAACGCCCTTTTGTAGAATATTCACATAATTTGGGGATTCAGTAATGGCTCCCAGTTTGCAGTCATCTGCAAACTTTGTTAGCCAGAGCCCCTTAGTGTTGGCCTGTACTTCAGAAGTAGATGCCAAACAAGATGTCCCAGGTCTGAACCCTGAGGTACTCCATTTGTCTGGAGCTGGATTTGGAGTCGGCTACTTTTACAGTGTAATTGAGTGATGTAGGGATTAATGCCCAGCTTAGTAAGTTTCTCTATGATTTCAGAGTGGGGGATGGTGTTGAAGGCCTTCGCGAGGTCCAGATAGGCTGTGTGGACTGCCTTACCCTCGTCCAAAGCTCTGCAGACTTATTAGAAGAAATCAATCAGGTTCAGGAGACAAGATCGGCCCTTCACAAACCCAAACTTGGTGGGTTCCAGTGTTTGAAGGTTGCCAATGGGTGGGTTCCAGTGTTTGAAGGTTGCCAATGTCTTTGTTTATAAGTTCCATGATAATACGTTCCATGGTCTTGTAGATCAGGCTCGTCAGACTGATGGGGCGGTAGTTCCCAGTATCCAAGGTGGATCCCCCCCTTGTGAAGTGGGATAACTGTAGCTGTGTGCCACTCAAGTGGGCACGAAGCCTGAGGTGAGGCTATGACTAAACATGACACTTGGGTGAGGTGCCAGTTCATTTTGTAATTCATGTAGTACACAGCCCGGAATGCTGCCTGGTCCCATGGATGCTGTATTCTTAGCTTTGGAGAGTGCAGTTTTTACCTGTGTGGCCGTTATTACTGGAATTTGGCAATCTTTTGGTATTGTGATGGGCCCTTTAGGGGGTGGAAAAGGGGTGAAGTTGACACTGAATCAATCTGCCAGGATATTGGCAATATCCTTGGGATCAGTATATTTAATGTCATTCTGTTGTAGCTCAGAGCAGATCTGAGCGTTGTCATTTAGATTCTTGACATAGCTATAAAATGCCCTGTGGCTCTCTTTGGAATCTTTGGCAATTTTATTTTCGTAGCTAGCATTGGAGGATTTTATGAGGGATCTCAGCTTCTTACTAAGGCTGGTAAGGGAGTTTTTGCATCCTGGGATTTTCCTCTTTTCTGCAACAGTTTCTTCCTTTTGTTGTAAAGTTTGTTTATGCCAGGGGACCACCAGATTGGCTTCTTTTTTTTGGAGGAGAGCATCTTGGTTCTACTTGGGATGGCACAATTCATGCACGAGTGGATGTGCTCGTACAGTGCCTTAGTATAGGATTCAGCAGTCGAACTTTCAGTTCCCATCTGCATGGGTGTCATGAAGTTTGTCATTTCTGACTTGAGTAGCATGAAGTTGGCTTTGGAAAAGTTTTTTACGGGGGTTTCCTTACTGGGGGTTGGTGGAAGGATGTTGATGTCAAGGGTGATTATCTTATGGTCAGACCTGACCAATGAGGGGATGACCATAGGTGCGGCGCATCGATTTCCCAAGTTGGTAATTACCAGGTCTAGGATATTGGAGCCCCTGGTGGGACTGGACTAGTTGATCCAGGGCATTGGAATTTATGAATTCCAAGAACCGCTGGGCAAAGGTGTTGGTACACGAGCAGTTTTCCCAGTTAATGGCAGGGTAGTTGAAATCACCCAGTATTAGGGTGTTTGGTTGTATCTTAATATTTTCCAGTATGTTTAGAGAGGTGTGAGAATCTTGGGGCATGGTGGGGGATCTGTAGCAAGCTACAATTTGGATTGCAGTCTTACCTAGTGTTAGTTGCACCTAGAGCATTTCAAACGGGTCAAGTGTTTGCCCTCAGTCTACTGCCACAACAAAGACTTTCCTGTCTATATCCATCAGAACTGCTCACAACTGCTACTATTTTCTTGGTTGGTAAGAACACAAAAAACGTCTCCATAACTTCTCCTTCAAGGAGCTAGCTGAATATCTGGCATTCTTAGTAGCAGTCAATGTTGTGCTCTTCCTTGAGGCAGTAAAGATAATGCCTATGTAGGCCTTGGCTGGCTGATAATCTGACTGCCACACAGACACTTAATTGTGTTGCTGATATTCAGACATATGAACGCAAGTCTTCAGTGACAGTAAGGACATAAATTAAATTTTGCAATTAGCAAAAAAGAAACAGTAGGCTCAGAGATGCATGCACTTATGTAGCTGGTGACTTGCATCACTGCAGCTCTGAATGTGTCCCTAAAAACAAGATTTTATGGAAAAGTAAGAAATTGTGATTGGCGGGGGATGATACAGCCCAGTCAAGGATCCATCAATAAGGGTCTTCTATGTAAATCTCCCATTTACAATTTCCAGCTTGTGTTTATTCTGATAGGTACACTACACTAAAGAAATATCATAATATACAAATACAAAATGGCAAACATGCTAGAGGAAAAAATACACTTCAGGAATCTGGAAAATTAGTTCCAAATCCACATATAAGCAGAAGACAAATGCGACTGAGCAAGCAGCAAAAAATGGAAGACAACATGGTAAGAAAAAAAGTGCACTGCAAATGTGTCTCTCAGAGTTTGATTTTTGTAATCTCAAAATACACAGCATACAATTCTGTGCAGGCCAATGCACACTGGTCACTTGTGAATAAACTATGCATAATGGGTTATAAATTACCAACAGAATGAAAACAAATGATCTCATGCACTAGTACAACATATGCTAAAATTTCATAAAATGTTTTGTTCAAAGTCAGATTAGTCATGAAATGCTGCAGGTGAAACCAACATAACACAACTGAAATGATTCAAAAAATTTAATTAAAAAGCTGCCATAAAGTACCATCAGACCATGATACACATCTGGTCTTGTATGTTCTCAGTACATGTCCAAGTTATGCTTATTGCAAATGTTACAGAAAGAACAGCATCACTGCTTAAAGCAATTCAACACTTAAAACTCCTACTGCAGCTGAAGAAGCCACTGTACAAAAGCAGATATTTGGCGATACATACAAGTTTAAATGCCATTTCAGCTGATGTTACCCAGCTTCCTTTTCTACCTTTATCCTAATGTATGAATTCAGCTGATAAGGAAAGTCTTTACTACTATCGCCAACACATCAACTTAAAGCAAGTCATTGTCAAGATTTTAGTATACAAAATAAAATACTATACGAGGACTAAACTTAATAGTACAGTTCTGCCACAAGGAGCTACTGCTGGCTTGAGATTCAGTCTGGCACTTCAGAAGATATACGACATACTGAAATACCCACTTAAATACTGCTGACTTGGTTTTAACAACAATCTGGATCACTTGGGTTTGGACTGCTTTTTATTGTAACGTGTCAAAGGTTTTCTGATTAATGTACCTTCACTTCTGAATTTCTGAGTGTATTTTAAAAAAACAACACAGCTCTCTACAAACCACAACTGAAAAATATATTTATATTACTTGAATAAAAACGCATTACTCAGAATACATGATTTGAACATGTAACCCTTTTCAAAAAAGGTCCACATTTCTTATTCTTCTCCTCCTTTTCTGGCATCTCCCTTCATTGTGCCTCGATGCAGCAGGAAAGTAATATTACCAGATTATAACAGTCTCTGTTGGCCTGTTTTACTCTTGCATAATATTAAGTGTTCAGTCTTCAAAAATTAGGCCTTCTTTTTCTGGCAGTGTATTTGGTATCTGCTCGAACAGTCCTGGAACACAAAAAGTTAATAAGGACAAGTTAGACTAAGTACTGAACTTTTTACAGCACTGTTAACATTGCAGCCACAGTCTCAAGTCCAGTAAATTCAGATTTTCTGTAATAAAGGTTTGCACATCGATCTATTCAGATTTAAGTAGCATGATGTATGAATGTAAATGACTTTATATCTTCAGTCCAAATATGTATATTTAAACTTCATCAGTAAACAAACTGTACCACTATGAGAATGTCATTCCTGAATAAGAAACAAGCTAAATGATGCAGTGAACTGACAGTGTTGATATCACTATTCATCTTCTACACTCCACTTCTCAATAAAAGTGCGAATACTTAGACTTTTAACATTTTATGCTGGTGTCTTAATGTCCTGTGAACATGTTTTGATCACGTCATTTGGGTAAAACTTTCAAACAATGGTTCACATTAAACAGAACATCACTTTCAGAAACAAATTTAAGTGACTTGCAACTTACTGCTACAGTAAGTTTCTGCACCTTACACCCAAGCCTAACAGATAAAAAAATGAAAAGTGAATCTTCACTATTTTAAAACCAGACGAAAGGAATCAAAGACACCAACAATCATAGAAATTTGCAAACCAGGTGAGAAAGTAGTTTGCGTGTTACCAAGAACCTCAAAGAGAGATGAAATAATGTTTAAGTACAAACTTTAATAACAGATTTAGTGCTTTTTTTCCCATTTCATCAGGACTTCATTGGAATCTGCAGCAAAAAATATTACATGAAACACTGGAAGCAGGCCTACAAGATAGACTGGCAATGCAGCAGATGCTTAAGACTGCTCAAACATGTGGTAAGCAAAATCTGAAGATGGCAGTGGCTGATGTCCCCTTATACTGCCAACATCCTGACAGATGAGTGCGGGGGAGTACACTGGGTTTAGGGGAGGGGGGGGTTTGAAGAGATCTGGAAGTCAGGTTGGAAAATGGACTTTTACAGGAAGGAAATGCACAAAGTATTACATCAAAGAATATTACACTGAACATCAGTTTATGCAGACATTTGGGAACAGCCACGTGCATGAGAATGTCAGTACTTACAAAGAATTTACAAATCACATCTACTTATTACAACACAAATTCTATATTTAATCAACATCAAAAAATGCCTCTAAATGTGTATGCATATACAAATATGCTACAAGCTTAAGAGTTCTTTTAACTTATTTTTCCAGGGCCCAAACCAGAAAATGTGTTCAGTTGCCCTTGCATATCTTCCTGGTACTGGGCTTCTGGGTTGAAATAAGGATCTGGACGATCCTAGTAGGGTAACCTGCACTTGTGGCTATCTTCATAACTGGAGATGCAAAGTAGTCAACTAGAAATCATGAGTATCTATGTGAGGCTTGTTAGACAGGAGAGTCATTAGGATCCTGAAGGTCCTCAACCTGAAAAGCTTCTCAAGAAAGCAATGCCAGAGAAAGGGAAACCAAATTTATGAAAGGCAAACTGTGGCTAGAAGAATGACTTTGCCCCAATTCATTTTTAGTTTGTGTAAGATTTCTGTCTAAAATGAGAGGAAAAAAAAGAAAAGGCAGAGAGGAGACCTGAAAGCTAGTCCTGTACCACAGCAGCCCTGGCCACTGTCCCAAAAGTAGAATCATGGAAAAAAGTCACTGCATTAAGCAATGGTCAGGAGTGAAACAGACCAGAGCAAGTCTTCCCTCAGTACGACCATCTACTTGAAGGACCACTTGTATGGCATCAGCAGGAAATGACTGTACCTGTTAGCACCAGAGTTGTCTTCTCCAGGAATGTCAGCAGCAACCACAAGCGATATGAGGATATGGCCCTTTCTTGTTAGTCTCATCACTTCTCATCATGAAGGACAGGAGTACGCTGCCACTTGCCTACTGATATGACATATCACTGGCTACATTGTCCAAGTGTACAGTGGTAGCTGCATCTAAGACTTTACAATGTTGCCAGTGTTCCCCAAGGGCTGTAAGGAGGAGCCTACAAAAAAATCACTCTCTCTAGTGGCAAAGTGGCAAGGAGCCAGTCAGCTTCAGGCTTGCCACAATTATGGCCATACAGTTTGTGAACATCCTGGGGGCTGAGGCAAGTTTGAATGGAAAGGCCTGGAATTGAAAATGACTGGATGCTGCTCATAAATGCAAGAATCTCTCTGGCATTTTATTATGCAGGTGATCTGGTTCAGACCACTTAACTCTAGTACTGTCTTTTCTAGAACCAAAATGAATCTGGAGTAATTGCTAGACCTGCACTCTGGGGGGGGGATTCCTAGATTTTTAGAGCAACTCTGAAACCCTGCAGTAACTAGCCACTTCTGATGGAATGGGGTATTGGAACAGGAAAGGTTGTATGGCTTGGGAAAGAGTGGATTCTACCCCTCTGAATACTACAAAGATCAACTTGTCAATTATGACGGCCTCCTTTTCTAGCATGTGAGGAAATAAATACCTCTGACTGTGATTAGAGTAATGCAGTTAGGCATGTCATCAAGGAGTGTGCCCCCCCGCGACTTGGCCGAGAGGTTCTACCATTAGCCTGATGTCTACCACAGAAAGCAACACCATGTCTTTGCTTTTTTTTTTTTGGGCTGCTGGAAACTCTGCTGCTGACCATGCCTGTTCCTAAGCTGAAATGGGCTCTTCTGCATCCTAGAAAAGTGTGATTAAATCAGTGGTCACTAATGCCAAAAGCCATAAGGGTTTTGCCTTTTTCGCCATCTTCCAGTTTCTCTTTAACCTACAATCCAAACAGATTGGTACTACGAAGTTGACATTAAAGCTCAATGCCTTGAAATTCTTAGTGAGCCTGTGATATGAAGTCAGGAGTGTTGGTGCATTTTAACTCAGATGCCTGCTGCCCTTGCTGCACCACTTGCTGCATTATGAGCTGAACACATGCTGAGGTTAAAGTCCATAAAGTATCTGCCTGAGAAGACAGTTTAGTGTGCAATCTACTGTCAGGTGCCTCATGTTGTTAGTTCATTCACAAGCTTGCACTGGGACCTTAGAATATGAGATTAAGAAGCTCCCTAAGAAAAAAGGGATGAGAATATGTAAAACCCACTTTCTAAAGTAATTCAGCACTCTGGACTTCTTGTATGGGTTGAGTTGGAGTGCTGGGCTCTAAGGTGTTGAAGCCTTCTTTACAGCTGCCATGGTGAAAACAGAAACTATTACAGGACTGTTCACCCAGCAGCTCTGATTCTTAAGAGGCCTGAAGATCCTGTCCAGTCTACTAGGTATAGGGGTCATGGCACTAGGCTTTTTCAAGATTCCCTGAAGAAAACTGACAACTTGGTCTACAGGGGGAACCACCCATGAATGAAAGGGGAAAGATTTGAAGGCCTCTAACAACTTTTTTGAAGATAATGGGGTGACTACTGGCTAACCCACGATATCCTGCATCATTTACAATATTTTCCAGAGTTCGGGGTCATCCATGGGGGTGTTGCTAACAAATCTGCTAGTGACCTTCAAATATCTCCCAGTCATGTGAAACCTTTGAAGGTTCACAAACACAGGCCCAAATATAGCACAGTAAGCACGAGTTTGGGGGTGGTGGGGCAGCCTGCACAGTGATGGCTGCATCATCAGGGCTGAAGACTGCACTGACATCTCTATAAACCAAGAAAACATAGAAGCCAAGGGCTCAGAGTAGATACTTACACATATTTCACATAAACAGACTGGCACTGACAGACTATCTTGCACCAAAGGCACAAGGCTATAACTCTTGAACATCAAAAATCCAACCAACAAATGGGTGAGCAAGTCAGCAGCAACATTTGGATCAAAACTTCAACTCCAAAAATCAGTGATTAAGGCTATGGTAAATGCCAAGGAAGTCGATACTGAATCCACTGCAACTAGTGGGAGAACATGCATGGACTACATTATTGTTGTTGGTATTAGAACCTACAGGGAGCTAGCTGGCCTCAAATCTGCTCCAAAACCAGGGATAATGAGGAGGCTGAAATGAGGATGAGGAAGGTAACACTATTGCGGTCCACCATGGAACTGGGGAGGGGCAGGATAAGACCAATCTCAAGCTGCAACTGGAGCAACAGCTTCAAACGTTTCACGTAACGTACAGCTATACTGATGAAATGGAATGAATAGACTCTCTAGACAGTGTGCTTGCAGAGTCCACTTTAAAGAAGGGTAATGCACTGTCCCTTCTAACAGGGTTAAATTATCTGGGAGACAATGGCTGCTAGATGTTGTTATGCAAATCTGATTAACACTTTTACCCCAGCTTCTCTTGCTTACTATGTTTAGAAACATTAACAGCAACTACTACCCTTTGGGACTAGGGAAAAACCCAACCATGAAAAGACTAAGGACAAACATGAAAAAAACACTGCCTGTACTGTACAGGTAGTAGATTTCCATCCAAGAAATACCATCATTGAGATCCTTAAGGAGAATAACAGCTGCCATACATATTACATTCATAAAGTAGCAGAAAGTTTTCTAAAAATTAATCCAATATAAGGGTGGAGAAAGGAGATTTTGCTGATAGGGATAACTGTAATTAGGAGTACAAAGAACAGGCAAAGAAGGGGCTGGAATTTACAGGAGAAAATTTGACAAAGGAACCAAGGTATTGGCAGCAATTAACTAAACAGGGGAAGGTAACAGAATGGGATGAGACAAGAAGACATTTGGCTTGCAGGCTTAAGACCTACCTTCCTTATCAAGGATGGAGAGTATAGGCAAACAGAAACACAGGGAATCCTTTGTGAAAGACCTGCTCTGGTAGGATTTGTAGTTGAAGCCAAAACAGAAGCTGCTGTTAAAAAGGGACAATTAGTAAGGTATATGAAATATTGCATGATAACTACAGGAATCAAAGGAGGTTAGAAAAGATCTGGAAAAGAAATTGGATAATCAATTCACAAGGAAACAATGGAAGGACATACGTATGGCTCCAAATATGCAAACTCTAGTAGATTTAGAATTTTTGCTGGGAAGTGTTTGCATAGGAATTTTTTATATCCCAAGCAGACTCCAAAGAATTCTGCCTTGGGTAGATGGCAAATCTTGGAGGTGTGATAGGGAAAAACAGGTAAATGGCAACATATCTTTTGGGAGTGTAATGAGATGGCAAACTTTAAAAATTCCCTATAGAGTACTTTGTCAGAAATATTGAGTGAACAGATGGGTATAACTAAGGAAATATTGGACACAGGAACAGTAAGTTTAATTCTGGTGGATGCCAAAAAAGCAATAGCTAGAAAATGGAAATCAAAGTCTAAATCAACTATATTTGAAGTGCTGAATATTGTAACAGAGATAAAAGAACTGGAAATGTGATCTTTTGAAAAGGGTACGAGCAAATTACATACAAACAAAATTGAAACTGGGGGAAACAATACATACATAATATTTTGGAGGCGTGAGGTTTAAGGTAAGGCAAGAATTGCGCAATTTGTGTATTTTTGGATTGATGACGGTTATACAAATGAATATATATGATATAGGTTTGTAACTGGGAACATGTTAATATGGTCCTTTTTTATATAAATGCATGTTTGCCTTTGTCTTAAGTGATAATTCAATAAAGGTATTAAAAAGAAAAGAAAAAAATACCATCACTGTGGACTTTTTTTTTTTTTTTTTTTTAAGTACAAATGTAGGAAAAACTGAAGGCAAAGAAAAGAGAAATCATGAGTGATGCTGTTCTGGTTTATTATGATCAAAAGGAGGAGATGATTACGCAACAGTTTTGGTGTATTATGAAGAAAAGGACGACTTTCGTCAAGGACAGGTTGCGTGGAATTTGTAGAGGCCTGAACTGCTTAGCTGCGCACACACACTTTACCCTGAAAAAAGTTCTACCATAAGTTTATACTTTAGGCTAATAAGCTTGGTAAGCGATATTATTTTAGAAAGCTTTTTATCTTTCATAAATAAGACACAAAAAGGCCTTAATAGTGGATATTCAGAAGATCCTTCCATTATCGGTCCAGTACTTGGAACAGCCCACACTCCTGATTGTCAGTATTTCTGTTCTGTTATAATGCACCAAATACATATGCGTGTCCATTCCCCCAAGAGCATGGCAGTACGCTTACTAGCCATTATTGAACAACCTCCTGCAAGCAAAGAAATAATCAAATTTTGATAACCACACTGTTGAAAGAAAGCTTCCACCCCAAAAATATTTTGCATCACATATACCCATCCCACCCCAAAAATCTTTTGCATCACATATACTGTGCTATGTTATAACTCAGAAATGGTCTGATGGGTACTGTCATTGCTCTTCAGTCCTTCTCCACAATATATTTTGAACCCTCACAACACAAACCTAATTGCCCCCCCAAAATTCAAAATGCATCCTTTAGCCAATTTGTTACCTCTGATGAGGGGGGGGGGGAGGGGGGCTAGGACCAGCCATTCTCTGCACAGGATGAAAGCTTTATAGTACACCTGCTCCTTGACCACCAAGAGCTTCAGTAACCTAATTTGCCCTCCATCTCACCCCAAAACAGGCTGGAATCAGTCGTGAGAGAATGAACTGTCTTGCCAATTATGTAAGCACCCCTCCAATACAGAATCCCTTTCCTTGGCAGCCGCAATACATATCACTGCTGCCTGGGGGTGTGAATGTGTGCTTCCATGCACAGTTAACCACCACCTGCCTCTATGCAGTTGGGTGTCACTTCGATACAAATGCCAACAGTTTCACTCTGTACCCCTGTGTAGGTGCCTGGCAGTGGGTTGAGCTACCTCCCCAAATCATGGATGAGTTGACACATGCAATTGATTTACACCCCCTGACCCTGTCCTACTAACTTCCCATGCTGTTACTAGAACACAGGTCATGCGAGGTGCAGTCAGTGATTTAGCCCTCTACTACACAGACCTAGGCTAGTCTGATTCTACACTGCATGATGCAGACTGGACGCAGTAAACCAGGTAATTTAATTTTGGATCAACTCTGAATGACAGGCTATCATCCATGATGCCAAAAAAGAAGTTCTTACCAGAATGCTCCATGTGGGTTAATCCATCTCAACATTCATTCTTAACTGACTGGTTTGGAGCCGATCCTTGGCTCAGACTCGGTAATTTTTTTTTACAAGCTCGAGGTCTTCAGCTAGCTCGAGGCTAATACTCTGTCCCATGATGCCCTAGTGTGCTCCTCAGATCTTGTTTGGGTGCATATTAAAAGTTGTATAAAGGTTATCTCATAATATAAGAAAAACCTGAAAAAAGTCAAAGTCCAATTATTACTAAAGTCCAGATCCCCAAGGAACTCTCAGGCTGGGGGTGTGTGGGAGGGATGCAACAATGAATTGCGAGATGGACAACTCGCATGGAACGTTATGGTAGGAGCATAACTTCTTTATGTGAAGTTGTCCTATCTAGTCTTCATTCTTAACTGATGGGACAGAGTCCCTAGCACCATTAATACTGGGTGGCTCACGGGAGTATATTCTTCAGCACATTGGACCCAAAGGAAGCCTTGTCCTAAGAGTCCATATCTACTTTGTAATGAGTGATGAAGGTATGAGGTATTGCCCAAGTTGCTGCTGCACAAATGGTATCTATAAGGACTTTGGCACGAAAGGCTGAAGAAGCAGTAATAGTTCTAGTTGAGTGAGCCTTCACTTTGCCTGGCAATTTTTTTATTTACCGTGTTATAAAGTAAAGGAAATGCAGTCTGATAGTCATCTGGACAAGGTGGTTTTTGCTACTGCTGTACCCTTTTTAGCTTCTGAGAATGACACAAAGTTGATCAGATTTTCTGAATCCTTTTGTTCTATGTAAATAGAAACGTAATTGTCTGTGGACATCAAGCTGGTGTAGCATGTATTCTGCCTTAGTGCCATACTTTGGAAAAAAGACTGGCAACTCTATGGTTTGATTTAAATTGGATTCTGAACAGACTTTAGGTAGGAAGGATGGATTTGTTCGCAGGGAAACTGTCATTGTGAAACAAGAGGTATGGGGGTTTGATTCAAAGTGCTTGCAGGTCAGACACCTTTCTAGCTGAAGTGATAGCCACTAAAGATAGTTTTCCAAGTTAAACTTTTGAACTTGCATGAAGCTGCAGGTTCAAATGGTGGAAGAATTATCCTGGATAGGACGATGTTGAGGTTCCATGGTGGTAGTGGAGATTTTATTGGTGGCCTTAAAAGACAAGTGTTATTAAGAAAAGCTTTACATAATCTGTGACGTAATGTTTGGTCCATTTTCAACTAGATGAAAATTTGATATTGCTAATTGTACCTTGATGGTAGCAGCTGTGGCACCCTCTTCAAAAAGCTTTGTTAGAAATTCTAAGATAAAAGAAAGGTGTGTGGAGTGAGGGTCAATCTTATTTTCTAAAGCCCAACTAGAAAACCTTTTCCATTTGCTAAGATAAAGTCTTCTTGTTGATGTCTTATGAGAAGATATCAACATGTGTCTTGTTGCAGATGAGAGATTTTTTTAACCTGGCTATGGTTTGGAATTGGAACAGCCAAGCTGTCAACTTTAGGGTTTTTAAGGACGGGTGAGGAACTCCTGAAGAATGGATCAGAAGATCCAGTACTGGGTCCCGGATCAGAGGTTCCTCCTGAAGATGAGGTTGTAGGAAGGGGAACCAAATTTGATGAGGCCAATAAGGAGCTATCCGAATTAAGGTCCTTCCCAATATGCTGGCTTTCTGTACAACTCTGGCTATTAATGGGAAGGGTGGAAAAGCATATAGGAGTCCCTGGGGACAATCGTGTATCAGTGCATTCCTCAGGGACTTCCCCAGAAGGGGAATTAGGGCAAAATAGTTCCTGCATTTTGTGTTTGTGGATATGGCAAAAAGATTGCAGCAAGGCTGGTCCCATTTGTAGAAAATGTTCTCCGCTACCTCTTGTTTGAGGGACCACTCCTGAGGCATCAGTATTTCTCTGCTGAGTTTGTCCGCAATCATGCTGGATCTCCCTGTGATGTACACTGCTATTAGAAAGCATTGGGAGGAAGCTGCCCACTGCCAAACTCTGAGGGCCTCTTGACAAAGGGGATATTATTTGGTTCATCCTTGTTTATGTACCATACCACTTGTCTGTCTGGATTGCAATCGTGGGGAAAGATGTGGTTCCAGAAATTCCAGAAAGTTTCGCCTGACACAAGTGGTGAACCCTCCTTCAGGGGCAGAGGAGGAGGTAATAATGGAAGACGCTGACCACGTGGCAGACGGGGTCCGCAGATTGAAGGCGATTGCCAAACTTTTTTTTTAGTAAGCCTTGGAATGCCTGCAATGCTAGAAGCATCGCTTTCATCTCTTGAACATTAATGTGCAAGTGAACCTCATGTTCTTGCCATATGCCTAGGGCTGTTCTTCCTAGGAAATGCCCCCCCCCCCAATCTGGGGAGCGTCGTCCATGGTCAACGTGGCTAGTGGAGCTGGGGAAACAAGGGATTTGCCTATTATCTCCTGGTCTGATTGAAGCCACTAAAGTAGATTTCTTTTGCAAGCTTGCATCAGAATAATCTTTCGAGTGAGACATTGGAAGCATCTGCATTGACTATTGTGCAAAAGGAAACCACTGCAGGATCCTCATATGCATGCATGCCAAGGGAATTACTGTAATACCAGCTGCCGTTGTGCCCAAAACTTTTAGAACCTCCCTGGCTTGAACTTTTGTGTTGTTTAGAAGATTGTTTTCAAAGGACTTGAATTCTCTCTCTTGGAAGGTTTATCATCATTGTGACTATGTCGAGATGGCAATAAGGCAGATTTTTCGTAGTTGACAGTAACTAACTGTGCAAATAGTTTTAAGGTTGTGTCCTTTGCTTGGATGAGTAGTTGCTTGGTGGTGGCAGTTAGGAGCCAGTAGTCTAACTATGGAAACACTCAGAATCCTAGTCGCCTCAGGTGAGCCGTGACTACTGTCATGCATTTGGTGAACACTCTGGAGGCTGTAGTGAGGCCAAAGGGCAGAGCCCAAAATTGATAATGACTGGCTACTAGCTGAAAGTGCAGGTGACTTCTGGAAGGTCTGACCATTTTTATGTGGTAGTACGCATCCTGAAGTTCTATCGAGCACATCCAATTGTCTTTTTCTAGAAAAGGAAGTGTTGAATGCAATGTGACCATCCGGAACTTTGTCTTTTTCACTGACTTGTTCAGTCTGCTGAGATCCAATATGGGTCTCCAGTCCCCCGTCTTCTTTGGAACTAAAAAATCTTGAGCAAGTTCTGGATCCTATTTGGTCTGCGGGGACCGACTGGATGGCTCTTTTTTTCTAGCAACTTTTGAATCTCTATGGTTACTTGAGCCCTCTGACTGGGTGGAACATCTGGGATTCTCTTGATTTGCGGAGATGGCATTGAAAAGGGTATTCAGTAACCTCTGGATATGATTCTTTGTACCCTTCTGTCTTTGGTAATTTTTAGCCAGGCGACTGGGTACAAAGACAAGCATCCCCAGACTGCCTCCAGAGTGGGACAGACGGGCCACCTCTCAGGAGTGCTGAAAAGGCTTACTAAAAAAAAAAGTTTGGCGGTCGCCTTGGTTCTGCAGACCCCCTCTGCCACGTGGTCAGCGTCTTCTGTTATTATCTCCTCCTCTGCCCCTGAAGGAGGGTTCACCACGTGTGTCAGGAGAAACTTTCTAGAATTTCTTGAACCACATCTTTCTTCACTTTTGACCCTTGGTATAGGGTCTGGAAGGGGTGGAAAAACGTACTCCCTCAGCAGAGAGTTTTTTCCTCTTGTTCACATTTGGTTAAAGTCTCTTCTACTTTAGGCCCGAACAAGGACGAGCAATCAAAGGGGGTGTTTATTAAGGATGACTTGAATGGTTCTGTGAAGTTAGAAGCACATACAGGAATGTCTCCTAAGGGCGATTCCTGAACACGCTGACCTACTCACTCCATCGGCTGCATGAGAGATTAGCCTCATGGACGAGTTTCACCAGGGAGTTAAGGGTGGAGAGCTGGGATGATACTTTCTCTGATATCCCCTCAGCTACTGAACCCTGGAGAGAATCTCCTAGCTCTTTTATGAGATCTCTCTGTAACGTAGTAAAGTGGGTTAAATAGTTCACAGACCTGAGGGTAAAGGCCGCTGATGAAAACATGCACTTTCCGTATATGTCCATCATGAGTGAATATTTATTCGGAGGATGAACAAATGAGGATGCTTCCGATAGTTCCTTTTTATAGTGGCAGCCGCCACCACCAGAGCATCTACCGGAACACCTTTTGTTAAAAAAGCTTTGTCTTCTGGGCTGGTGATAAATTTACCAGGCCTCCTAGGGACGGGCTCCACTGTGTCTGGAGACTCCCATGCCTTTCGACAAACTAATTCCATGAGCTCGTCAAAAGGTGGAGACACCCAAAGAGGAGGAGGGTTGAGATCCAAAAGCTTTCAGGTACACTGATTCCTTGTCAGTAGGGTTGATGGGCTTCCAGCCACCTCTGTTTTAGAATCTCTAGGATGTCTGCAAAGGAGCCATCCTCAGAGGGCGACCGTGGGGACCCTTCTGATTTATCAAGGTCCATGTCAGATGTAACAGACTCCTGCAGGGAGTCCAAATGCCTCCTCTTGCAAGTTTTCTTTTGAGGACCCTCTTTAGAAGGATATTCTAGAGAGGTCTCAGAAGATAAGGGTTCACCCACTGGGGTTTCCTGAAGTTCTGGATCTCTACGCCTTTGTGGAGTCGGTTTTGCCGAGACAGACACTGGTGCTCTAAGGGATGGAATAGGAGTAACCAAAGGTGAGGCTGTCTCTGAGGACAGGGCTCTCCTCATAGCCTCAAAAGTCCCCCTCCCATGAGCCGAAGGAGGCTCTGGAACTAGGAACTGAGCGACACCTCTGGCACCACGGGAGTAGGCTCCAAAGCAGAGGTAGGAGCTGAGCTCACATAAGCCGAAGCTTCGAGAAGAAGATTCGGATCCGACAAAATATCGGCTCCACTCATCCCCCCAGAGCCATCCGGTGAGTGTCGGCTCCTAGACTCCCTGGACAGCACCATGTTAGTCAGAGCAGTCAGGGCCAAAAGTCCTGCAGCAGGTCTCTGTTCTAACAATCCCGTGACCATCAGATCCACCAGTTTCTGCTCCAAAACCACGGGTCGCTTCTGAGGTGGAATCGAGATAGAAGGGGGAGGTGCAGTCTGTTCCGAAGCCCTGAGGGTCAGTTCCAATAATAGTTTGGCTAATGCCGGTGTCTTCAACAGTCTGTGCACCGCAAGATCCACATCCAAATCGGATAGACTCCTAGAGGATCTGGACGATGGGGCGGGTGAAGCTGACATTTGCAGTAGTGGTGAATGTAATGTGGGGGATACCAGTTCCAATGCAGGAGACCGGCTCTGTACTATTAAAGCCAATATCTCTGAAACCACTGGAGCAGAGGCTGGCGGTCTTTCTGATCTGATCTCTTTAGATATTGTCAGAGACATTCTAGGTGTCTTTTTAGCCAGCTCTGACTCCTCCGAAGTAGAAGATATTTTGGAGGATTTAGTTGTCAGATAAAGGGGACTTAGCCTCTGACTGGGAGCTTTGACATTTCTCTATGGCGTCAGCAAAGCTAGATTTTTAACAGTCCCTTTAAAATCAATTTATTTTTCCTCTCATGGAGGACTCTAGTGCAAAAAGAATGGCAAATAGCAACTATTCTGGAAATGACTTGCACCTAAGCAATAGACGCACACAGTGTGTCCGTCAGTCAAGGACATCTTTTATCCACACTTTGGGCATTTTCTGAAATGGAAGGTTTTGACTCTTACCTGTTTTGACATTGTACACAGCAATGTACATCAAAAGGAAAAACCTAATTATGAACCTCTCTAACTTAACCAAGATTATAAAGCCATCTCTCTCTCTCTCTATATATATATATATATATATATATATATATATATATATATAAATCTATATATATATATATATATATATATATATATATGAGCCACGGTGTTACAGCGGTAGCGTTGTTGCCTCACAGCAAGAGGTTACCCTGTTCGATTCTCGGCTGGAGTGCCTTCTGTGTGGAGTCTGCATGTCCTCCCCGTGGTCGAGTGGCCTCCAAAAGACATGCGTGAATGGGCTGAAGGTTGGGCGTCGGGCTGGCAACTCGGCACCATAATAAAAAATCGACTGCCAATCATTAGCGGATATATATATATATATATATATATATATATATATATATATATATATATATATATATACATATACATATATATAGTTTACTATCACATAGTCAATTGTATTTTGTGCGAATGACATATAAACGAAACTTAATTTGCATATCCGAAAACACGAGCACCACAATGTCAAACCTTGTAATAGTGAATGTTCGCTATTATAAGGTTCGACATAGAGGGGCAGCTTGCACTAAAGTGGGGATCAGGAAATGTACTATTTCCTTCACTGTAGTACGATCTTGGACTTTATATAAGTAGGGCGGTGTGGGGGGTGCAGGGGGGCTTGCCCCCCTGCAAAGCATGTGTTTTAATGCGGAGTGGATGTGAGCATTTCAGTAAAGTCGACATGTTCGACATTCGACTTTACTGAAATACTTAGTTCGGTGTTCCAGTTTTCGAACACGTTCGGAAATCTGAACATTCGAACGCAGTGAACCTGGATATACGATACCAAATTTACCAAATAGAGAAGGTAAAATGCACAGACCCACACAGAACCTTCGTACTACTGCTAACAAAGTTGAAGAAAAGAAGCCCTCTAATTCAAACGGACTTCTATGACAGAACTAAACACTGTATACTACTTTAAATATCAAAAAACACACTAAACAGCAAGAAGATAGGAGCCCTCTAAATTAAACGGGCTATTCATTATAACTATACACTACAACTGACAAACCCAAAAGCATGGATAGATGAACAAAAACAAGTAAAAGTTTATCCAAACTGCAGGGCAGAGGCAAAAATTCAAATTGAGATGTTAAAAAATCTCCTTTATTCAAAGCAAACCAACGACAACCTGTAGCACAAGCGCTTTCACTCGGACTCTTCCGAGCTTTTTCAAGTGAAACAATAATATGTTCAAAGCAAGTGCTTAAATACAATTATGGATTAATTAATCAATTAAACAATATCCCTATTTCTTAAAAAGGCAATGCCTTCCTTAAAAACCTGCTTTCAGTTGCAATCAAGTAATATCATTATTATGAGTAGTCATATAAAGTTAAAAACTTACAACTTTTTAAATATTACTTAATTCCTAAGCTTCAAATCTATATCCTTTCATTTAATAATTCATCATTACATCTTATTTAAAGTGCAATGTGCATTTTCAAAATTGTAAACAATCTTGTAAAAACTATGGAATTCACTAAAACAATGTAAAACTTATAAAATACAAAGCATAAGTGTTTTCATTGTTGTTACTGGGAAGGTATTAGAGACATCTTAACTAGCTATGATTGGAATTCCGGAACATATTTAACAAGTTGAGGTATCCGGGCTGGTTCAAAGAGGTTGGGAAGATCCCAAACTGGGTTCATCAAAGTCTAGCCCTTCTTAGTCTTAAGGCAGAACTTATGCTCAGTGTCATTTAGCCCAGGTGTTCTACCTGTGTCCAGCTTAAGCTGACAGTCTAACTCCCTATATTCTAAGGTAGCTTCCCAGTCCCCCCCTCTCACATTCGGGATGACCTGCTCGAGTACCAAAAATTTTAACTTGTAATTGGGACAGTTCAGGGAATGCTTATAGAAGGCATTATTTTCCTTCTTTTTTTCAATTTCATACAGATGTTCATATAACCTTCTTCTAAATTCCCTTTCGGTTTTCCCTACGTAAAAACTATTGCAGGTGATGCATACTCCTAAATATATCACCCCCCTGTGGTGCCACACGAAAACAAACCGTATGATCGAATATTCATTTTTCGTGATTTCAAATAAATGTGTGAATCATTCAGAACCATACTGCACTGTTTGCAAGCTCCACATTTGTAAGTACCCCTACAGGATTGTTGTCCATTCCCTTGCAAATGCTGTCTTCTCTCAAAGATTCCTTCTCCTTTGAGATTTGAGCCTCTCTTTCTAACAAATTCAGGTTTGTAAGGGATGGTAGCTTTCAAATCTTCATTAGTTGACAGGACAGACCAATATTTTGAGATTATGTGCTCTATTTCAGTAAAATTATTTGAAAAGGTGTATACAATACAAAACTATTGTTAGTTTGCCCCGTTTTTGTTAATGAAGATGAAGATATCGTAGCAGAACCATCACCTAATAATGGTGCATAAGAAGAGTCCCTTTGCTTGCAAACCTCCATTGTTAGTGCTGTTAACAGGTCCTGAGGGTACCCACGCTCTAGAAACATATTGTGTAACTTGGAAATTTCCTGATGGAAACCTTCCAATTTACTGCACATTCTGGAGGCTCTAATTAACTGCCCCTTTACTATTCCCTTTTTCTGATAAAAAGGGTGCAAGCTGTCAAAATGCAATAAGGAGTTTGAGAAGGTCGGTTTACGATAGATTTTGGATTGGAAACCGCCTGTCGAAAAATCCTTGTAGATGGTGACATCCAAATAATGAAGCTCTTCTCTAACAGAATGTGTAAAGCGTTAAAACTGAGTAGTTGCTTTGATATAATCCAAAAATGCAGTTAATTCATTTTCCGTGCCTCCCCAAATTATGCATATGTCATCCAAATATCTACGGTAGTGAATGACATATTGTGTCCAGGGTGGTGTAAAGATGTAGGCATGTTCCCATCGGTGCAGGACGACATTTGCATATATGGTCGCGCAGGAAGCTCCCATGGCCACTCCCTTACGTTGTTTAAATAATTCCCCATTGAAAAATATGAAGTTATTTACAAGCACTGTTCTCATTAGCTCCACAACCAGGTTTGTAAGGTTGTTACCTAGGTTGGTTTCTTTATTAAAAAAAAAAATCACCAAACCAATCAAGTCCAACATTATGGGGAATACTAGGGAATAAATCCTTGATATCTATGGTAACCACAAGTGCGTCACGAGGACAATTTTTGATTGGGAAAGTCTTCAAAAATTCCCAAGAGTCCTTGCATACATGACTCAACACAGAAATGTATTGTTTAGTAATATAATCGATGAATTTTCCTAGTGGCTCAGTTATGCTCCCTGCACCCGCTACTATGGGTCTGAAGGCTAGGGGGTGCGTCCCTTTATGGATTTTGGGAATTCCAAATAGAACAGGGATCCTGGGTTTGTTGACAAAGAGATAATTGTAAAGTCTTTCGTTTATAGCTCCTTGCAACAGATTATCAGAAAGTGAATATTTTATTTTAGCCACAGCTATGTTATATTCATTTCGAGAGACAAGAGCATATTGATCCTCGTCTTGCAGCAAATGGTGAATATAGGCCTCATAGTTGGAATCGTACATCAAAACTACCCCACCACCCTTGTCGGGTTTCATGATTCTTATGCATTCATTTGCCAAGAGCCTGATAAAGTCAATTTCATTGATATTCATGTTGTTACAGAATGATCCAGGCCCATTGGAAGAAAGGTTACGCAAATCTTGTTCTACCAAATCTTCAAAAATCCTGAGCACAGGGTGCATGGGCGGGTTGAACGTACTTTTCCTAATGAGTCCTACACTGTTGAAGGAATTGCCCTTAAATAAATGCTTCAAATTAAGGCCCCTAGTAAACAATTTAAGTTCAACTAACAAAGCTGCTACATCCAAATTTTTGCTCGGGACAAAGTGAAGCCCTTTAATAAAAATATTGAATGCCACATCATTCATCTCAACATCCGTATAGTTGTAAATAGTGAAATCATGTCTTTTATATAAAGTGCAATTACCTTCCTTAATAACAGTGATGTTTTTAGTAGGACTCAGCACTGCGAGCTCTGTCCGATTAGTATTAGCTGTGGTTGAATAATTTTCTGTTATTGGTAAATTGAGAGTTAGAAGTACTTGTTGTTCCAACCTCCCGCTGACTTCTGATGTTTCTGCCCCCATGCTCCGGTTCTTCCGGGGTGTTGGTAAAAATCCTGATTGTATTGCTTTTTACCTTTTTCTGCAAGTCTCTCACTTCTACGGGTGGGGGTCATTAGAATCATTGGGAAAGACTTCATCTCTCTCATTACCATTCACACTATCTAATCTTGGCCCACTTCTGGCCCTATTGATACAGGGATAGGCTAAATCTTCCCTATAGTCATGTAAATCTCTTTCCAACTTTCTAATTTTTCTACTAATTACCTTCCCACAAAATTGATCAACATCGTAAAACACTTTATCATAATCATGTTTAAACATAGAAAATGCGTTGTCTGCAGTAACAGCTTGATTCAATACATTTAATTCATCTGTTAATACTTTGGCTTTAGCTTCATATTCAGCTATCATGAGTTGCAAAACTTCAATTCCGGCCCTATCAAAAATCTCACATAATTTATTATAATAATAAGTTCCAGATTTAACATGGTTTGGAAATTTATAAAAATGCAACCCTTTAGGGATGCGTTTTACTTTAACACACTCTTTTAGATAGTCAATCTCCAGTTGGTTACTTTTCAGAGAGTAAAGTTTACTTTTAAATTCATCAAAGTCCGACTCTATGGCAATGGTATTATTTTGAGAGACAGTACCTTTGTTGAAAGTAAAATGCTGGTTCGCCCAATTCGAAAAACTGAAATCCTTGGATCTGTCCTTGGAAGTCTTCTTTCGTGTTGTACAGTCCCTAGGAGCGTTAGGGCAAACATTAACCTCCTCCGAAGTGCTGCCTGCATTAGAGGCAGCTTGTGAACCATTCTGCGTGATTACGCTTAAAGATGGAATTTTTTGCTGCTGAGTAGTAAAACCCTGCTGGTTAGGTGTGGAAAGCAAGTCGGTCCCATTATTCGCTTTTAACAGCCCTTTTAGTTCCGACAGCATAGCCAGAACCTGATTGAACTCCGTGCGTGAAACCGGAAGTTCAGCTGCTGTGTCTTTCAAAACTCGTGGTGTTACCGCTGGATTAAACGCCTCCGCTTCAGCAGCCATGGAGACCAGACACTGACAAACCCAAAAGCGTGGACAGATGAACAAGTAAAAGTTTATCCAAACTGCAGGGCAGAGGCAAAAATTCAAATTGAGATGTTAAAAAATCTCCTTTATTCAAAGCAAACCAACGACAACCTGTAGCACAAGCGCTTTCGCTCGGACTCTTCCAAGCTTTTTCAAGTGAAACAATATGTTCAAAGCAAGTGCTTAAATACAATTATGGATTAATTAATCAATTAAACAATATCCCTATTTCTTAAAAAGGCAATGCCTTCCTTAAAAACCTGCTTTCAGTTGCAATCAAGTAATATCATTATTATGAGTAGTCATATAAAGTTAAAAACTTACAACTTTTTAAATATTACTTAACTCCTAAGCTTCAAATCTATATCTTTTCATTTAATAATTCATCATTACATCTTATTTAAAGTGCAATGTGCATTTTCAAAATTGTAAACAATCTTGTAAAAACTATGGAATTCACTAAAACAATGTAAAACTTATAAAATACAAAGCATAAGTGTTTTCATTGTTGTTACTGGGAAGGTATTAGAGACATTTTAACTAGCTATGATTGGAATTCGGGAACATATTTAACAAGTTGAGGTATCCAGGCTGGTTCAAAGACACTACAACTACTAAACACTTATAAACTACTGTAACTTAACTGTCACACTTAAATAATGCTTAAAGCCAAAACACACTATCAAAAAAAATCTTAACTATGAGATAGAAGAGTGTGAGTGTAAGGGTAGGGCGAACAAACAAAAGGCCTAGAGAGAGAGAAAGAGATTTTATTTTTAAAATGTAACTAGAAATTCCAGAAAAAGCTATGTGGTAGAACTACTACCAAGCTATTCTCAACAGTGATAGAAAAAAAACAACTTTAAACGAGAAATAAGTAAGAAAAGACTGGTCACTTAGCCTGAGTCCTTTTCCCTAGCACGCCTATGGAACTCTGTCCCTCTTTCCATTCGTACCATCACTAGCCTCCCTACCTTTAAAAAAATCACTCCACTCCCACCTAACATCCACATGGGAATGCTCCTGCTCCCACTCCACATAATCATTCTCCACTTTCTAGTCTTCCATCTCATACATTCTTTATTGAAGCCAGTAATCAATTTCTTAATAATACCTACCACTCTGAAAAGCCTTCTGCATCTATTTACTCACTTCCTAATCCTACTTGAACAATGCTCTCCATAAAAAAAAAAAAAAAAAAAAAGTTTTGTTTTTAGTATTTTTGATTGTAACCTCATCTGTGTTGGAGCTTTTTCCCCCAGGACTCCATTAAAAAAGGGTTCTTTTGGCCCAATGGACTATCCTGGTTAACCAACTGCAAATAAAATAAATAAATAAACAACGCTCGATCTGTTTCGCGGCAAACGAGATCTGGGGTGGACACTAGGGCATCATGGGATAGGGGATTAGCCCCGAGCTAGTTGAAGACCATAAGCTTGTAAAACAAAAGGCAGAGTCGGAGCTGAGGATCGGCTCCGAACCCATCAGTTAAGAATGAAGGCGAGATAGGACAACTTCACATCAACTATTTCTGGAAAGGGTATCAGTATTTTACTGCATTGCTTTGATTTATGCTAACTATAATCTGCAAAATGATACACTTAATTATTACTCTACATAAAGCAGCTAAGCTACTGGTTTTCTGTTAGACATCATACCAAGCTGTAGTGTGACCACAACTTCTTAATTAGGTATTAGAAATATCAGCTCTACTCATTTACTTGTGACTGACAGTTGATACTCCACAGACCAGGTAAAGCAGATTCAAGTTACTTCTAATACCCATACTATTCTTAAATTTCTGATTTTACAGAGATTTTCTTTAACTTTTGTTGGTTCAGTCAGTCTCCCTGCACTGTGTATATTCAGAGAAGACCAAAGGTGGTATTCATAGTGACTAGTTAACTCGGCAAGGACATTCAGTATGTGCTGGATCTTCTACAGCTACCTAAGCTATTACCATCTTAGGCAGACCATCCCTCACCTTAACATCTCAACTTGAAGGAGCGCACCTTGGGAGTACATCATCTACACATTAATCCAAGGTGCAACTGTAGGGATAAAACTCTGCTTTTTCCTCTTCCTGGCATCAAAGACAATTTATGCTACCTGGTGAACTGCTGAATCTGATGACAAATTAACACTCCATGGTGGGTGAGGGTGTTTGCCTACTATAGGTCTCCACAGTTGTAGGGATAGAATACAATGTGTAAGGTCCTTACTTTTACAGTAAATCTTTAAGGACAGGCTGCTGTGACAATAAACCGCAACATTTACAATTACCCATTGTTCGCTTTCCCATGACATGGTTAGATTTTCAAGAAGTTCTGTTCCCAGTGACTAACAATGCAGGTCTCATGCTTTAGAAGCTGCTGATGCTAGTGACAAAAGATTCCCACACAGAGACACACTTGCCACTCTCCCTGGTTCTTCAAACAATGATGTCCAGAAGGGAACAGTGTTTATGGTAAGCAAGGACCAACAATTATACTATTTTCTTTGGGGAGAGTCACTCTGTAACAATAAATGACAGCATCTGGATAGAATTCTCAACAGTACTTGGTCACCATGGGAAATAGCTATAAGATCTAACACAGCTCAGCCATTTTGGAAAACACCAGAAAAATGACTAGAAACCACAGAAAAACAAGCCAGCAACAGTCTAACACTTCCAATAAAATCACCGCACTTTATTTGAACGTGGGGGCAGCCGTCCATTTTTCCTGCTTTCAAAATAATGCATGCAGAAACATTTCTAAAATAATCAGCTGCCCTAGGCAATACGTTGCAAACATTTATTGCAGTTACCTTAGCAAACAGCAATACATGGTAGGCTAACTACTTCTCACAAGCAAGCCCTCTTTTTTTTTTTTTTTTTTGTTTTTATTAAAAGGGACAAATGATCAGTCTTTCTGAAGGCACAAATGCTAACATACCTTAGTCGACTGGTGCAAATACTCTTATGTCAAGAGCTGTTCCCCATTCATTCTGGTTAATGAGGATACAGGAAAGGAGAAACTGATGATGAGGACCCCCCCCCCAAAAAAAAAAAAGCATAAAGGGAAGATTGTTAATGATAAAAATGCCTTTAAAAAAACAAAAGTGCAAAAAAACATTTACCAAGACATCTACTGTGTCAGTTGTTCATAAGAAGCTAAAGGCAGCTTTGTTCATCACAAAATTCAAATCCTACCAAGGAAAAAAAAGGGCGCTTTTTAACAAGGACTCAATGGAAGTTTAGCTGATATTTGTAGAAAAGGATGACAAGCTTGCAGAAATGGCATATATTCTGATGACAGAGTATGGTACATTACATTCAAATAAAATTATATTCTAAGAAATGGGTCTAATCCCTTTATGGTAGCCCATAAAGCAAATTTTTCTGAATGTAAACAAGGGTTGATTTTCAAACTGAGCTGCAAGGAACTGTTGTTCTGGAAAGTTCACTGTATCTAGTGCTTAGTTAGATGAGCATCTGTTTGTGGTTCCTTAACACCAGGGCTCCAAACCAGTCATTTTACATTAAGAGGGTCAAAGTCTGCACTCTTGTGGCCTGAGAGGGTTGATTTCACTTATCTGAGCTGGGAACTGTTGGTGGAAAGTTCACTGGGTGCTTACCTGATGAGCCTTGGGGCATAGTTAGTGTAAAACTTACATTTTTTGGATTGTATATAAGCCTCGTATTTGTGCAATGCTGCTCTTCACACAGTGGTGCTTACTGATGCCTTGTAGACACACAAATCACCAGAAGTTGAAATTTGAGTATAAAACACCTCAAAACTATAGCTCAGTCTCGCGTTACTCGTGGGCAAACAGTTTGTGCTGTGAGCAGCATTTATGCATTTTAGTTAGGACTGTTTAGGTCTACCTTACCTTATTATAGCGCCAAAGATCATTACTGCTCAAACAGTACCTGGTTTGAGTGCTGGGCAGAATCACTGGTTAGGTTAGCTGCAGATTAAAACAAATAAGCACCCTTCCCTCATCCGGTTACAAGCACCCTCCACTTCTATCCTTTGCAAGTACACATTAAGACCTACAACCATGGACAGGCATTTTCCTGCCATCTCTGCATCCAGCTTGGTGGGCATTGGCATCCTGAAGCAATGTAGCAACTGCCTTATGTACCCTGACAGCCACTTAATTCTCTAACAGGCACAGTATGTGAGAGATGTAGTTGCGCAGTGACAGTGGAGGCCAGACTCTCACATACAGACACAAAAACCTACAAACAGGTTGTCACACATCAATCACTGCAACTACAAAAGACTATAAACATAGGCCCATATATGCGGATGTGCTCACATCTAACTTACTCAAACCTCTAAGATTTCTCAGGTGCAGTCCTCAGAAACTCTGCATGCACACAAACATGATTCCCATCAAAACACAAAGCCACTTCTCATTCTGTCTAAATTACAAAAAACACATCTCCCCAAGACACTCAGGACAGCAGATCCAAGGAAAAAATTGCCTTTAATGTTCACCAACACAGTAATAGCAAAAATTCACAAAAAAGTCAGTTTAGCACTCTTTCACCCGGCAAAATACTAGGCTTCTTCAGAACAAAGAAGCAATTGTAGTACAAAAGGGGTGGTGTATATTGGGATTTGTGAAAATTGCCAGAGTTTTTATATCGGTAAGACTGAGAAACCACTTGGAAGGATTTATAAGCATTTATACGAGGTTTCTAGAGGAAAGGAATCAAATGTTTTTTATAGACACTCTAATATGTAAGGACATGAGAATAACATTTTTTGTGCTAGAGCAAGTGTTAGTCGATCCCAGTGGAGGGAGCTGGGAGTCTAGGGTGGAATACAGAGAACTCTTTTAGTAGCTGAAGTTAGACGCAGGTAGACCCCCTGGTCTCCATGACCATATTAGTGTAAACAGTGTTTTAAAACTCAGGGCTGCTAAATTGTAAAATTTATATTTATATTTATAATCCGCGGTGGTGCAGCGGTAGCGTTGTTGCCTCACAGCAAGAGGTTCTCCCATTCGATTCTCAGCTAGTGTGCTGGGAGTGCCTTCTGTGTGGAAATCTACTGCCAATCATTAGCAGACCGGAGTTCCGCTGTGGCGACCTCTAACCGGGAAAAGCCGAAAGACAATTATTTACTAAATATTTTGCTGTTATTAGTATTGTATTTATTGTTCTGAATGATTGATGTATTTTATATATGCATTTTTCCTACTTTTATTTACTAGGATATGTGCAAAGTGTGTTGGTATGCAGTGTTTGCCTTCATATGTTTTTACTCCACTGGTTGGTTTGCAAAAAAAAAACTTTTGCAGTGTCCCTGGATTTGTCTTTGTACATACAAACCACATTGCTATATTTCTCCCTTCCTTTTTCTTGTGTCCAGAAGTCACTTATAACAAAGTAAATTTTTTACTGATTTTTTTTTTTTTTTTTTTTTTTTAATAAAGGACATCAAGGTTAACTTACCTTGAATCAGATAATGGATGCCACTGCAAAGAATCACTGTTGAAATATGTGTGCATGGACAAAATCCCTTACTAAATCTATTTGCCAGCCCCAGTTCAATTGGTGCTATGGCTTTAATATACTGGTGTGTTTGCTCATGCCTTCCAAATATCTCCACCATTACATACCAGTTTTGCAGTATAGTAACCATCTGACATGCCCATACACCTTTAGCCATCAATATGCAGCTACTCCTGTTCATGTGAGTATGTGAATTCATTTTCAGACTTAAGGTGTGGAAGCTCACTGAATAATTCTAGGTGTTTGTTCAGGTTTCACATGGTGCTTGCTTAGAGCTACTCTCATGTTAAGCCACTATGAATATGTTGCACTGCCACCTCTGATACCAGGGTAATGTTTTAGTCTTTCTATTCCCGCACTGCACACTAGCATTATCTGGTGCAAATACAACAGAGAAGTATGCAAGCGATACACCACCTAAGCATCATTTGCCATGCAGAATGTACAAGTATGCATACCAAATTTCTGTGTTTCCAAACATAGATGTTACTACACTACTACTGAATAAAATGAACAGCACTCAAGCTGGGGGAAGGACAAGGGAGCCATGACATCACAGAATGGGTGGGTCTTATTATTTTAGTTAGAATCAGATGATGGCTGTGGTGATGTCACTTTGGGGGAGGGAACTGATTAAAAAAAAAAAAAAAAAAAAAATAGTACCTGCACTGCCTGGCCTCGATGATGTCAGTAATTGGGCGACTCCAGCAAGCTTTATTCAAATGTGACAGAATCATTTTGCAAGTGAAACCATCACAGTATGAGAAGGCTGGCTTCTGTTACAGAAGTAAGGGGAATTATAAAAATTGTAAATGCTTTATTATTGTTGCTTTACAGAGGACAATGTAAATAGGGAGGAAAAGGGCCGTGAAGTTGAATACATTAGAGAAACCTGTTGTACTCCTTTAAATGAGATGAATTCTCTGCACAACAAAGTTGTTAATGAGAGTATGTCTAATTTTGATAAATGTAAATATGAAGGGTTGTTTCAGGATGTTGACAATTATTGCAACAAAACTATTAATAGAAAAATCAGGAATCAAAGATACACAGTAAAACCACAACTCCACTTAGTAACTGGCTGCCAAGCAAGGATCCAAGACCATAAAGACTCCAAACAGCTTTATTAAAAACGAACAAGCGCTTTCTTCCAGTTTAACTGGCCTTCATCTTTGCCATATTGGATAAAGTTGTTTATAATCCCAGGGGTGGTGATTTGAAACTTCTGCTTGAAGAAAAAGAAATTAAATGGCAATTGAAGCTAAATGCAGCAAGCCCCCCTGGTATACATGAATATATATCTTTAAAAGCAGTTTTAAAGTCTAAAGCTTTATAGTTTCAAGTCCAGGAAGCATTAGTGTTTTTTGGCCCCCTAAGTTTTTTCATTTTCAATGTGTTAGCTTTGAAACACTTTAAAATATTAGTAAAATATGAATTTTAACAATATTTTTAATACAATAATATTTTTTTAATTAACTGAAAATGTTTCATTGTAAATTATGTATTCATAATTAAGTTGATATATACTGTTATATGAATTTTAGTTATACATTTGTAAATTAATTATATTTGGTGAATTTTGTACTACTTCCTGTTTTTTGGATCAGTTAAGACTATTTAAGAATGCAATTAATTTGTAGTTCATTTTGAATCTGATGAAGGCCAGTTAAGCTGGAAGAAAGTACTTATTTGTTTTTAATAAAGCTGTTTGGAGTCTTTATGGTCTTGGATCCTTGCTTGATAGCCAGTTACTAAGAAAAATCAGGAAGTTAGAAAGGGACATTTTGGAGTACAGAGAAGGCAGAGCATTATCCCCTTTTTAAAACTGGCCCTTCTACTTCTAATGGGGGCCACAGGTACTCAGCTCGTAATGAGATGGAAGGCAACAATAACATTGATGAGCATACAGGTTACCCTTTAGCGAAACCATCAGTAAGAAGAAGCGAAGACTTGCTCAAAAAAGTACAGTTTTGTACCTACCATAAATGTAGATGTTCGAGGATCCACATTGCTGCAGTCCTAACCATTTCAGTCTTTTCTTGCCCCAGATGTCAGAAGACCCTAAAAGACAAGGCCCAAACCAAAACACCAAACACTAAATCACAAGAGTATAACCTCACCCATACAACCACCCCTAAACACAGAGGGAAGGATCTACATTTATGGTAGGTACAAAACTGTACTATGTTCTTCATTCCACATTGCTGCAGTTATGCACTGAACTCCAAGTAGCGAATGAGGCCTAATCCCAGCTGGAATCTCCTTGCCATGATGGGAATAACAAAATGCAATGCAAAACCCAATCCACTTAGAAATAGTTTGTTTTGACACAGGCTTGCCCTGAGAACTCAAAGAAACAAACAACTGCTGAGACTGCCTAAAATCCTTAGTCCTGCTTAAATAATCCTTATTTTGGGGATCTGCATAGAAAGTAGGCAAATGAATAGTTTGGTTTAAAGCCACACTAGAAACCACCTTAGGCATAAAAGAAGGACTATCCTTATGGAAAATCAAAAAGGCTCTAAAACCCTTCTTGCAGAAGTAATGGCCAACAAAAGCAGTCTTCCATGACAAGTATTTCAATTCAGCAGTAAGGTTGTAGAGTAAGTTTCTCCAACACAAAATTGAGATCCCAAGCAGGAGTAGGGGTCTTATATTCTTTGCCCTCTAAGAAATTGCTTGAACAAAGGATGCGAAAACAATGGTGGGTCACAATCATAGTGAGCTGAAATTGCTGCAGCATGAATCTTAATGGAAGAGAAAGACAAACCTTTGTCCAATAACTCAGTAAGATATTGAAGAGCCACACTCAAATTTCCATAATCACATTTAAAACTTGTTGAGGAAGTTGAGACCTGCTGTGTTTCAAAACAGAATATGCCAGGCTGTTAGATGAAGAGAGTGAAGCTTGACATTGAGCAGGTGACCGCCCCTCTGAGACAACAGATGTCAGACTCCTCAGTAATGGGTACCAGTGTTGCCGAGGCCAATCTGGAGCTATTAAAATCATCCTTGGCTTGTCTTGTCTGACCTTTAGGAGCACCTTTGGGAGAAGAGGCAGAGGTGGAAAGGCATACACATGAAGATTTTTCCAACTGAAAGAAAGAGCATCCACTTTCCAAGCTGTGTGATGAAACCTCTTTGTGCAAAACTTTGGCAGCTGGTGGTTTAGTGGAGAAGCGAACAGATCTATGTCTGGAGTTCCCCATGACACTGTCAATTTCAATACATGAAGATCCAGTTTCCACGGGATCCATGATTTGTCTGCTTAACACATCTGCTAAGGAGTTCTGTGCTGCAGAAACCTTGCCTGAAGAGTTAGTTGCAAGCTGGTCTCCCATAAAATCATTGCTTGCCTGGAATGTGTTCCCCTTGTTTGTTGATGTACCACATGACAGTTGTGTTGTCTGTTAGAATCAACACCTGCCCTGGAAGAAGTAACTCCTTGAAAGCCATTAATGCAAACTGGACTGCTAACATCTCCTTCATGTTGATATGTAGATGCTGTAGTCTGGCAGGCCACTTGTCTTGTATCCATTTTCCATTTAGATGAGCTCCCCAAGCAATGTCTGAGGCATCTGTCAGAGTCCCTTGTTTAGGTGACATTCCTGAGCCCACCACAAAAATTCCTTCTGAATGCAAGGTATTATTTGAATGACAGTGTCCAAATCCTGGCAGTGCTGTGTCCATACATTTTTGAGATACCATTGCAGCTTCCTCATATGCAGTTTGGCATTGGGAAGCACCAGAATACAAGATGCCATGAACCCTAAGGCTTGAAGGACTGTCCTTGCAGTCAGCCCGGACTGAAGAGATAGTTGATGGAAGTAAATGGAAAGATTCTTTGTTTGTCCATTCAGTCTCACACCCAGAAAGCACATGTCTTGAGAGGGTACTAGACTGGACTTTATTCAGAATACCCTAGGCATCTTAGCACTGCTATCACATATTCCAAATGCTGTAAAGGTCTTCCTTTTCTTGAGCCAGAATCAGGCAGTCGTCCAAGTAAGGATAGATTTGAATTCCTTTTAGCCTGAAGTAAGCTATCACTGGAGCCAGAACCTTTGTGAATACAGTAGATAAGCCAAAGGGCAATGCAGAGAACTGATAATGGGAATTTGCAGATACTTCCTGCAACTCAGTCTGATAGGCACATGAAGGTAAGCCTCCTTGAGATCTAAAGTTACCATCCAGTGATCTTTGCCCAGCAGAGGTAAAAGCTGTTGTAACGTCAACATTTTGAACTTGGGAATGTCCAGATAAGTGTTGAGGATAGATAAATCCAAAATTGGTCTCCACGTCCCCTTCTTTGGTACTAGGAACAAATAAAATCCTAGGCCCCTTTCTGGCACAGGGACTGGCTGAATGGCCCCTATTTGGAGTAACAGAGAAATTTGCTTGTGAGCCTCTTTTCTTTGTAGAGGAGGAATGTCTGGCATGCCTTTGAAAGGAGGCAAGGTATGGAAATAAAACCTGTAACAGTGGTGAATGATATCCAAAACCCATCTGTCTTGGGTAATTAAATCCCAATTTTCTTTGAAAAGAGCCAGCCTTGAATGTACTGGCAGCTGAAAAGGCAGGTCATTGGGTCTGTTTCCCTGCCCTCACCAGAAGTCTGAGCAGGTGAACTCCCTGTTCTAGGCCTAAAAGAACCTTGAGCTCTGCCCCTACCACGCCTAGACCTACCCCTAGACTGGGAATCATAAGCAGGATATGTCCATCCCTTAGTAGGCCAATTTCTACTAAACTTGAGGCTGCACCTGCAAAAATCTTTAACAGTTTGCATAGACTTAGCCTTGTCCTCCATTTTCTTTAAAACTGCTTCCACAGGCGAACCAAACAACACGTCAGACTGTAAAGGAGCATCCAAAATCCTTGTCTTAACATGCTCAGCTAAATTCTGATCCTCAACCAAGAACAGAACCAGTGGCAGGAGGCCTGCACAGCATCAAAACCACATTGCAATGAATGCTTACCCACCTGTTCAGACACATGAACTAAATCCTGCAACTCTTTACACTCAATACCTTAGCATCCACCTTAGACTTCAATTGTGAAAGGAGATAATTTTGATATTTTAACATGTGAAACTGGCAATTCAACGCCCTCATGGCTAAAGTGGAAGAAGTATACACTTTCTTTCCCCATCTATCCAAAGCCCTTGCCTCTTTATCAGGAGGAACAGGATTTTTAACCACAGAAGCCTTAACACCTTTAGGCCCCTGAGAGACAGTTTCGGTCTGCCCTAGGACTCTAAAAAGATACTTATGAGCTTCAGGCACCCTATAGTACCTATCCGGTTTAACTGGGGCAGGAGGCAAAGAATCAGGGTTCAGGGAAGCCTCTGCAAAAACATCTTCCACCACATTCAGAACAGGAGGTATAGCTAAAGGCCTATGCTGGGGTAAAAACAAGAATTGAATCAGAGAAATCTTGACCTTCCCATTTAAAATGCTCCCTCATGGAATGCAGAGTCTCTGAAAATGAAAAATCCTCAGGAGGAGAAGCTGAAGGAGTAGAATCATCCACATCAGAATAAGGAGGATAAACACTGCTCAAAACTCTCAAACTCAGGCTCCACCCTAGGCCTCTTATCAGGAGGCATAGAACCTCTAATCATAGTAATCAAATCCTCTGCCATTTTAAGCATATGTTTCTTAGGCAAAGATCCTGAAGAGCTAGGAGAAACCCCACTGAAGTTAAACCTGGCCTGCCTCTCAAAGAAGCCTTGGAAACAGAAGGAAGAACAGCCACCTGAGAAGCCCCTTCAGCCTGGCCTACCTCCTGAGAGGACACATCCTGTAACAGTAAAGTCTCTCCTGAGACTCCAAAGAAACTATACACAAGGTATGGTAATAATACAGTTATTCACTTTTTCTGACATCCGTTAAATACTGAGGCAAGAAAACCAAAATATTAAACTGCTTCTGCATCACTGGGACAGCGGACTACCCAATGGTTAGGACTGCAGCAATGTGGAATGAAGAACATCAGAGGAACCATTCATACCAAAACCCCAACACCACGAGGGGTGGGGGTTAGATTCCCAGGGAAGAGTCAGAATTTTGACTGACTTAATGGGGTCACTGACACCACTAGAGGAAAATGATTATATTATGAACATGTTACAAGTGAACTCAGATGATGACCAAAAAATATGTAAAAAAGATAATTTTATTATATATAATTTCACAGATATGGTTATTAATGATGTCTATTCTCTAAGGGGTTTCATTTTGTACCCTCCAGACCCAGGTCTATGGTGAATACATTAATAGATCTGAAAATGTACATTAGACAATTCAACTTATAAATTTTCTTGAAGGCACAGGAACTGAATAGAGAAGAACAGAGTAGAAAAAGCCTGTTTAATCCACCAGTTAATCAGACATTAAAAATGTTTGAGGAGCTGGTGGAAAGTGAAGTTAGGAATCTAGACATTAAAGGCAGGGTTAGTTCGAACCTTTCAGAAGAAGAAACATCTTTACTTGAACAGTAATGAAGCCTGACAAGGGTGGAGGGGTGGTGTTAATGTATAATGATGATTATGACACACATCTATTTATCATCCTGCAAGACCCAGAACACTACACGACAGTTTCTCGTAATGAGATCAATACTGCTTATGCTAAAATTAAATTTTACTTGGACCATTTATACTGCTTATGCTAAAATTAAATTTTACTTGTTGGACCATTTATTGCAGGGGAGTTTTAATGAAAAGCTATACAATTTTTTTACATGTAGAGAAACCTAGATTCCCTGCATATTTGTATCCCTAAAACCCACAAAGGGTTAAACGATATGAAATTCAGATCTATTGTGGCTGGTGCAGGGAGCATTACTGAACCTCTCTAGCTATTTTTATAGATTCTCAGTTAAAAAAGTTCCTGAACTCTGTGATGCACATAACGAAGGACTCTTGGGACTTTTTGAGAAGAATGTCTAAAGATAAATATGGTCCAGAGGTTTGGTTAGTCACTACTGATGTGGTTGAGTTGTTTCCAAGCATACCGCACCATAAGGGCTTAGAATGGTTTGGTGAAATTTTGTTAACAGAATCAGGGTTGGACAGGAACACCCTAAACTTGATTATGGATTTTATGGACACCATCCTTAGAAATAACTTTATTCACTTTAACGGTGAGTTTTACCAAACAAAGGAAAGGTGTTGCAATGGGGGCAGCTTGTGCCCCCCCTATACGCTGTGTTTTGTACTACTGGGAACAAAAATTTGTTCTTAACACAGATTGGCTGGGTTACATCACATTCTACACCCGTTACTTGGATGATATTTGTTTACTGTGGGATGGGCCTAGAACGAAATTTGATGATTTTATGGTGTATCTTAACCAAACTACTGATTTCCTGGCCTTTACATACACAGTTAGTGTTTCCATCAATTATTTAGACATTACACTTTATAAGGATGTGATTAACCACTGCTTTCAGTCTAAATTATACCGGAAGGTTTCATTTTCTAACTCATACATTTTGAGAGTGGACACCCTTATTAAAAAAAAAGGGGATAGTGAAGGGGCAGATGATTAGGACCTCTAGAATGACCAGCGTGACTGCTGAATTTTTAGAAGAGGTTAGGACCCTGACCCCCCCTTTTTTTTTTTTTTTTTTTTTAGAGAGAGGTAGACCAAACAATTGGTGGATAACATGGCCAATGAGGTTATGAACAGGGAAAGGAATTTTTTTCCCTTGTTAGGTAAGGGTCTGCCTGAAGTGGAGGTATCTGAGGAAGGTGAGCTTAAACACAGAAGGGCTTCATTCACACCTTTTCTACTACATCCACCCAAGTGGAAGACATTACTAAACAAAATACTGTAATATTTTAAAGTTCAATGATGACATTAGAACATTTCTTCCGAACCATCCTACTTTCGTTAGGAGGGATACCAACCTTAAAGAACTCTTTGAAAGGAAACAGGTTGTTAGACGGGTTACTGATGAAGTAAAACGGGGGGACTCTCAAATGTGGAGCCTGCCAACAATGTGGACACATTTTGGACAAGGGTCAGTTATATAGTCCATCTAGGGGTTTTAGGTTGAAAGCATCAAAATACTACAATTATAGTACAAACGGGTGAAAATTGCCAAAGTTTTTATATCGGTAAGACGAGAGACCACTTAGAAGGATTTATGAGCATTTATACGAGGTTTCTAAAGGAAAGGAATCAAATGCTTTTTATAGACACTCTAACATGTAAGGACATGAGAATAACATTTTTTGTGCTAGAGCAAGTGTTAGTCGATCCCCGTGGAGGGAGTTGGGAGTCCAGGGTGGAATACAGAGAACTGTTTTGGCAGTTAGATGCTGGTAGACTCCCCCTGGTCTCAATGACCATATTAGTATAAATAAGAAGTTATGTACTCCCCATAACGTTCCATCTGAGTAGATAAACTTCATTTGGCAGCAACCTATGGGTCTTCAGATCCATATTGGATCAGAGCTGGCAGTTTCCAACAGCAGAGATCCGAGCTCCAAGCTCCTCCCCCTACCCATAATCCCCTGCCAACCCTACCTGACCTCAGATCGAGTTTGCCCAATGCAAACCTGCACCAAAATAGCCAGCCTATGGTTTGACCTCGATACAATCAGAGGACAACATAGTAATATAAACAACCAAAGGTCAGGGGGAAGGAGGGGGGACGGTTGCTGCCAAATTAAGTTTATCTACTCAGATGGAACGTTATGGTGAGTACATAACTTCTTAATCTGAAGTAGTTAACTTCATTTGGGCATCAACCTATGGGACAGAGTCCCCAGCTACTTAAATCTTGGGAGGTCCTCATGGAAGGATGTTCTGGAGCACTGCAGAGCCAAAGGATGCTCTCCCTCTGGAGGTCCAACTTATAATGATTTATAAAGGTATGAGATGTAGCCCAAGTGGCTGCCGAACAAATTTCATCCAATGAGACTCTAGAACGAAATGCAGCAGATGTGGAAATTGACCTAGTAGAATGGGCGTGGACTCCCTGGGGTGCGGGCCGGCCTGAACTTTCATATGCTAGTAGAATACATTGTGAAATCCACCTGGACAGTGTGACTTTTGAAACTGATTTTCCAAAATTAGATTTAGCAAAGGAAATAAACAGCTGGGTTGATTGCCTATGACCAGCTGTTCTGTGTAAATAGAAACGTAGTTGTCTATGAACATCCAATGAGTGCAACTTGTACTCGCCTTTGTTTTGATAATTGGGAAAAAAGACAGTTAAATTAATAGTCTGATTGATATTTGATTCAGAAGCAATCTTAGGAAGAAAAGAGGGATTTGGTCCTGAGGGATACCCATCTTTGTGAAAGGTCAAATACGGTGGCTTGGCGGAAAGGGCTTGTAGCTCAGAGACCCTTCTGGCTGAAGCGATAGCGATGAGAAATGCTGTTTTCCAGGATAATAGTTTAAGATCCACTGAGGCTGCAGGCTCAAAGGGAGGAGCTGCCAAAGGCTGGAGCACAAGCGCTAAATCTGAAGGAGGGACTACATCCCTTCACTGGGGGTCTCAGTAGGAAGGTACCCTTCAAAAAGGCCTTACACAATCTGGTTGAGATCAAAGGGCCTAGGTCACTCCCCACGTGATAATGCGAAATTGCTGCCAGCTGAACTCTGACTGTGGAAGCGCTGGCTCCTTGGTCAAAAAGTCCTGACAAAAAGTCTAACACCGCAGGTAACGGAGCCATAAAGGGGTCTAAGTTTTGTTGCTCCGCCCAAATAGAAAACAGTTTCCATTTGCTATCATAAAGCCTTCGGAGTAGACGACTTGTGGGCCGCCACTAAGATAGCTTTGACCGGGTAAGAGATACCGGGAGTCCTAGCTGGAAGTGGAACTGGAGCAACCAAACCGTGAGCTTCAGATTGTCCAGATTCAGGGTCGGAAGGTCTAACGGGTGCGAGATCAGATCCGGTATGGGATCCAGAATCCAGGGAAGATTCACTAGATGAGACCGTAGATAAGGGAACCAAGCCTGATGAGGCCAGAATGGGGCAATGAGGATTATTCTGCTTCCCAGCTGTCTGGCTTTCTGTAAGAACTTCAGCATTAGAGGAAGAGGAGGGTAAGCATAGAGGAGATCGGGCGGCCAAGCATGTACAAGAGCGTCTCGGGGGGGATTCCCCGGGTGAGGGGATTAGAGTGAAGTAGTCATTGCACTGCGTGTTTGCGGGAGAAGCGAAAAGATTGCAACAAGGTTGACCCCATTTGGAGAATATTTGTTTCGCTACTTCGGGATTCAGAGACCACTCGTACGGCGATAGAACCGTGTGACTCAGTCTGTCCACAAGGATGTTGGACCATCCCGGAATGTGCGTCGCTATGAGAAAGCGGTTGGTGGAGATTGCCCATTCCCACACTCTCACGGCCTCTCGGCAAAGTGGATAGGATCTGGTTCCCCCTTGTTTGTTGATATACCAGACTACCGACATGTTGTCCATCTGGACTGCAATAGTCCCAACGGGAAGAAGGCTCTGGAGTGCTTGCAACGCCAACAGCACCACCCTCATCTCTAGGACATTGATATGCAGCAAGGTCTCCGTGTGGTTCCACGTGCCTTGGACTGTCCTGCCTAGACAATGCCCCCCCCATCCAAGGAGAGAGGTGTCCGTGGTCACCATGGTTAGGGGATGGGGCATAGCAAAGGGCCGACCTTTGAGGAGGTCCGGGGACTGAAGCCACCACAGAAGGGCCTTCCTGCAAACCCTGCTGAGGCGAATGGGATGGTTTAGAGGGTAATGCAGGAAGGACCATTGGACTTGGGGGGGGTCCACTGCAGGACCCTCATGTTCAAACGTGCCATGGGCAGCAGGTTGATGGCAGCCACCATCGACCCTAGGGCCCTCAGGACCAACACTGCTGAAGGAGCTGGGGATTGAAGGATGGCCCGCACATGGAGTCTCAGAGTTTGAAGCCGGTCTAAAGTCAAGAGGGCTAGGAGCCGGCTTGTATCCAATCTGGCCCCGATGAAGTCTATGATTTATGTCGGCAGAAGGGAAGATTTTCCTACATTGACTGTGATCCCCAGCCGGGGAGCGAGACAGAGAAGAGTCCCTGGCCGTGCAGAGTAGATGCCTTGTGGGGGCGGTCAGGAGCCAGTCGTCCAGGAAGGGGAAGACCTGAATTCCCTGGAGTCTCAGGTGGGCCGCTATCACTGACAAAACCTTGGCAAACATGCTGGGGGCTTAGATTAGACATGAAGAATGCGTTGGCTAGGCATATTAAATCCTATCCCTCACATGAATTTAATTTTTTAGTTTTGGAAAAAGTTAATGAAAATGTTAGAGGGGGTCCTAGTGAACTTAAGTTGGATGAAAAAGAACTGATTTGGCAAGTAAAATTGAATGCTGTTAGTGAACCAGGCTTAAATGAAGCTATTTCCTTTACAAGTATTTTAAAATTGAGGGCTTTGCTGAGATGAATTTTTCTTCTTATTATACTTATTTTATTATATCTTTTATGTTGTTCTTAGACATTTATGTTTGTATTTATATGAATATACATACAACTTCAGGAGTATGTGGGCTTTGTATATTTAATCTTTGTATTTTTAAGCATTTGCATATTAACATTTGTGATTCTTTTTTATGGGCCCTTTAAATGTTGGCTTATATTTATGTAATTAATATATGATGTCATAGAGTTGATTGTCTATTTAAATGTCAATTAATTTGATTGTCAGTTGTCTGAAGAAGTTTGCTGAATTAGTTAACGAAAGCGCTAACTTTATTCCTTGTGTTGGAGTGGTTTGTTTCCTTCTATTTTTGAATTATTGCACTGTTTTTTAGTTTTGTCTTAGTTTATGCTGGGGGCTTGTGGTGAGACCAAAGGGAAGGACCCTGAATTGGTAATGACTGGCTCCTAGCCGGAAACGAAGGAACCTCCTGGAGCATCTGTCCATCAAGATGCGGTAGTACGCATCCTTGAGGTCTATAGAGCACATCCAGTCATTCTCCTGCAAGAGGGGGAGAATTGATTGAAGGGTGATCATCGGAAGTTTTCCTTGGTTACTGATAGGTTCAAGAGGGATAGATCGAAGATTGGCCTCAAGTCCCCCGTCTTTTTTGGCACCAAGAAGAACCTGGAGTAAAAGCCCGATCCGGACTGGTCTGGGGGGACGTGCTGAATGGCTCTTTTTTCTAGCAGCTGCTGGATTTCCGCAGCCATGGCCTCCCTCTGATGGGGACATCGAGGAGGAATCTGGGATTGCGAGGGGGATGAAGAAATGGAATTTGGTAACCTCTGGATATGATATGAAGCACCCAGCGATCTGTCGTGATGGACTCCCAAACTGCCAGGTGCCTCGAAAAGCGCCCCCTGACTGCCTCCAGAGTGGAGCAGTCTGGTAACCCCTCAGGGTTGCTGCGTGGGTCGATCAGAGAACGATTCTCTGGACCCAAAACTCCTCGGATCCCCTCTGCCCCTAGGGCGGTGTCCACCCTGTCCTCCTCTGCCTCAGAAGGACTGGGTGTCCGGAGCATCACAGGACTGTTGCGACTTCCGGAACCACATATTCTTCTGTCCCTTTTGGTTCTTGGAGAAGGACCTCTGGGGAGCAGAGAAGCAGACTCCGACGGCAGACATCTACCCGTCCTTCTCGCTCTGGACTAATGTTTCGCGTACGGTTTTGCCAAAGAGCAGAACCATTGAATGGGGCATTAGCGAAAGACGCCTTAAAGCGTTCCGTGAAATCAGTGTCGGAGCCAAGCTTGACGTGTCATGACGACGCTCGCTCCGCTAGCTCTAGCGGCTCCCTCCGTAGCATGGGATAGTAACCTATAGAGGTATTGGAAATCGACCGAAGAATGGCCATTCGGGCAGAGTACACCTGCTTGTCCTCCGCCAACATGGACTCCGGGGGTGACCCAGCGTACTCTTTGATAAGGTCTCGCTGGAGCCGTAAGACATGTGCCATGTAGTTCAGTGACCTTACCGAGAAGGTAGCTGAACTGAAGACTCGCTTCCCAAGGCGGTCCATCGCCCGAAACCCCTTGCTAGGAGGATGGACTGAGGAACTTTCTTGGGCCAGGTCCCTCCTGGTGGCTGCCGCCACCAACATGGCATCTACCGGGGATCCCTTACTCCAGTGCACTCTGTCGGAGGGAGGACTAAGGATCCTATCAGGTCTCTTTGGGACGGGCTCCACAGTGTCCGGCTCCTTCCACTCCCTGGTAGTGATCAGGTCTACCAGGAGGTCGGCTGGAGGGGACACCCAAGAGGTAGACGGGCCAGCTTCAAATGCCACCAGGAACACAGATTCGTCCGAGGTAGGCTTTGGGGCGGACAACCCTCCTCTTATCCTGAGCATCTCCATGATGTCTCCAAAGGAGACAACTTCGGGGGGTGATCTTGGGGAGCCTACCCTTTCCTCCAAATCTGTGTCCTCGGTTAAGGACTCAGGGGAGTCCAAGTGCCTCCTTTTGCACTTGCGCTTGTGAGGGACCTCTTGGGGGGGGTTGTCCGAAGAGGCCTCACCAGGCTCATCATGTCCCAACAAGGGAACTACCTGGGACGTTAGAGCAGGCGTCCCTGGGACCGGGTGATGGAAGCAGAAGCCAACTGAGAGGGAATGTGGGGCAGAGCCGTAGCTGTGGCCGGGGGCCTGGAATCCCTCAACAGAGCCCTCTCCACCACGTTGAAAGCCGAAGGAGAGCTGCTCTCTCTGGGATCCGAGAGCAAACCCTCCCTCGGATCCGATGAGCGGATTGGGGCCAGAGCAGACGCCATCGGATCCGACGGGCCAGTATGCTCCGACCTGGACAGAGCCGAAGGCAGACTGACACCCTCTGATCCGAAGCTCAGCTCTCAGCTCTGAGAGCTCGGATCCGCCGAAAAGGGACCTGACAGACTCGAGGGCGCTGTCGGCGCCGACACCCCCCCGGCTCCAAGGACTCCAAACCCGGGAAGTGGGTTGGAGAAGGAGTGATCGGGGCAAAAAAAAGGGGTCCAGCCCCCCGCCGGAGGGGGGGGGGCAAGAGCACTCCCATCTGCAGTTGGGCCTGGAGGAATTTTATCATCCGGTCCAAATCTGCATCCGTTAGGCTTCTAGTAGACCTAGAGGAGGCCACGGAGGCGGGACGGGAGTGCCACCTTGATGACCTCGAAGAAGATCGGGCCTCCTCTGGTCCCGGTGAGAAGCAAGGTGCCCGGAGCCGGGAAGAGGGATCGGAGGTCTTGGAGGGAGAAGCCCGTTTAGCTGTCGGGGCCGATGTAGAAGCCTTGGCCCGCTTACGGTGCTTCTCTCTTTGCTTCTCTTTTCTGGCTTCCCTATCCTCCTGGCCCAAGGTGGGAGGTTGAGTCCCGGTCAATGGAAGGGAAGCAGTCATGGGTACTGCCGCAGCTGCGACAGGCGCCACGGGGGGACCGGAGGTCGGAGCCGAGTCCGGGGGCAGAAGTCCCGCCAGAATCAACTTCGACCTCCAGTCCTTAAGTGCCCTGGGGTTGAACGCTGCGCAAATAGCGCATACAGAGGAGAGGTGTTCAACCCCAAGGCACAACACGTACCGAGTGTGGCCATCCGATGGGAATAGCTTATGGCCACACACTGTACATTTAGAAAAAAAATGTCTTTGGGGCTTCAGACATCACTGGAAAGGAGGAGACGCACACTAGGCCCCAACCACACACAGACACACGCCCTAATGCTCTCACGGGGGGGAGGAAATAAGCTAAAATTAAATTTAAAGAGAAAAACTACAAGGGAACGCTAAACACACACACAACACTCTTTTTACAGAAAGGGTAAGAAAAAGGGTGAAAATTCTCACAATTCTCGACTAACGCCTGGAACTGAAGGATCAAGCTGCTGGCTTCAACCGCGGCAAACTAGATCTGAGGTCAGGTAGGGTTGGCAGGGGATTATGGGTGGGGGAGGAGCTTGGAGCTCGGATCTCTGCTGTTGGAAACTGCCGGCTCGGATCCGAAGACCCATAGGTTGATGCCCAAATGAAGTTAACTACTTCAGATCAGTGTTTTAAAACGCAGGGCTGCTAAATTGTAAAATGCATATTTATATTTTTATTTATGTACTAAATATTTTGCTGTTATTAGTATTGTTTTTATTGTTCTGAATGACTGATGTATTTTATATATGTATTTTTTGCATTTTTATTTAATAGGATGCTTATTGTATAGCAGGGTTTTCACTGATTTTATGAACTGGATTTTAAGGTTTAAACCAAATACACCTCTATTTTAGAGTGGATGTAACATGCATTTTCTTAATACTAGAGCTGCAATTCCTTTTCATTATGCTTTTAATTAGGTTATTCCATGGTAATTAACTGATGGTATGCACACTTGATTCATGGATGTGATTGGTTGTGCTGCATTATTTAAATGTACTGGATGGGGATGCTTCTTTGTTCTGAAGAAGCCTAGTATTTTATTGGGTGAAAGTGCGCTAAACCGATTTTTTTCTGAATTTCTGCTATTACTGTGTTGGTGAACATTAAAGGCTATTTTTTCCTTGGATCTGCTGTCTTGATTGTCTTGGGGAGACGTGGTTACTGGATGAGTGATTGTTCGTAAATTACAAAAACCCATAAGGCGAAACAGTCCACAACCCAATATTCTGGTTAGAGTAGACTCCATTATGAAACACACTGATGACCCTCTTATAAGGCTGGATAATAATGTTACAGTTAGTTGCTTATCGGGGTCAGGATCTGCCAGATCTCGAAAGCACTCAGGTCACTTACCCCCTAAGGACCAGTATGACTCAGTCACAGTCCATGTGACCATGAATAACCACAGATGTACCTCCTTGGACTATATCAAAGCAGACATGACTAAGCTCTCAGAATATATGCTACAGGTAGGCATCAGCCAAGCACTGAGCAGCATTCTACCGTGTTCAAGGATGATGCCAAAATACCAGCAGAAAATGATAGTCTAACAATTGGCTTACCTACTGACGTCATTCCAAAGAGGTCCAAATACTTGCCAGCTTGGGAGGACATGATTAACAGACCATGCTGCTTTGTCAGGGATGGTTATTCACCTATGACTTTAGGCTTGTGGATATTGGCCAAAACATTATTCACCCCTTTACTGTCTTTATTAAGCATTGACAAAAAGACTAACCTTCCAACAAAGTATAGTTGTCCAAAATCTTAGCAAAACAGTTGATGTCCTTCTCGTCACTATTACAATATTCTTCACCATAGGGATCTCCTGCCAAAGTGAGCCCAAAGTTTGGCCACTATACCAAACCCTTAGATCTTGTATGCGCCATACATCAGACATATGCTACCCGTTCAGGACATATGGCATAAAGGTGGCATACTGATGCAGTTACTCAGAATTGAATTGCCCCAGCCGGACAAAAGAGGTTATGCACATCCAGAAGGAGAAAATGCACATGGAAAAGTGAGACACATGGCAAGGAGAGAAACCAAAACAAGGCCCAAAAGAAAAAGGGGGTTACGGAGTGAGTGAATACTGCAACATTCAACATTAAAGAGAGGACATCTATTATTATACTAAGATCATCACAATTGTATTCTGTCCTTCTATACTACGCTGCAGGATTCTTCACCATAGGGACAGTACAAAAGTTCAAGAAAAGGACTGGGAGGTGGAAGGCTGGGAAGGGCCCTCAACAAACGCATGCAGAACAGCTCTAGCAAAACCTGCTCTGGCCCTAAAAGCCATATCCAGTTTAAAATGCTTACAAAAGGTATGCACCAAAGACCAAATCTTTTAGTTTATTATTTAAATTCTGAGGTTGATACAATAAAGAAGCGACACAAGAAACCAAGGCACAAGCTTAAACAGTTTATTACCTAAGAACACTAATCAGCAAATCAAGTCAAATAATCTTATACTTACAAGCATTAAAAGAATCGCCCTTGTTCGCTGATAGATACACTGAATAGATTTGGAGTCCCCCTAGCTGTTCAGTCAACACAGTGCCAACACTGGCAAAACGTATGCTCAGTCCAGGCTAAGACTGCGCTGATCAAAGAATCAAACAAATCAAATCCGGATGATGAGTTTCAATCTACTGCTGGCTGTTGAGCTTTTTACAGTTCTGTATAAACAGTAAGGTCAAGAAGGTCATGACTGTCTAGAAACTTCATTCTGATGGAATATTTTAGAAAATTACAAGTCATTTCCTAAGTTGTAAACAAGGCTTGTATCATGTCTAGTTTCATTTGTGCTTCTGCATCCTTCCAGTTCTTAAAGAACAGTTAGCCCACAGACTGGCAATAGTTCCTCTTTCTAGTTCCTTCATGCTGATAAATTAGGTCAATTAAATTTCAATGAACTTAACTATAGTGAGCAAGGTTTGCCTTAAAGCATGTTTCTAATATATTTCACAAATATTTTAAAAGCTATTTGCAAGATGCAGTCTCAATACAACTGCAGTTATTTCACTATATGTAAGAGTGAGGTGGTCGAGGCAACAAAATATCTGTCCAACCCCTTGAAGTAAGTACCAGAAGAAGCAACAGCCCCTAGTCCAATGAACTCTGACAGAAATAGACACATTTGCCATGAAAAGAACACAAGGAAATGTCCATAGATATCCAGGAGGAGACAGTTTGCTTAAAACAGCCAAACCCAATGTCCTAGGATGAAAAGAAATAAAAAGCTAGTCAGACTTATAAATGGCCTCTGTTTTAACCAAATGCCCGAGCTAGCTATGTAAATCTAAGTTATGTAAGGACCCACTCACTAAGCAGGCTGAGGAAAATGAAAAATGGAAGGGATTTGTACTGCCTGATTCAAAGACAACTCATTAAATACCTTGGGCATGACAGAAGAATTAGCACGAATGGACAGCTTGTCCCTGTGGGGAGAAAAAAAAAAAAAAAAAAGGAGGGATGGCCATAAGGGCCTTAAGCTCAAAAACCCTCAAAGCAGAAGTAAGAGCAAGCAATAAGACAAGTCTTCCAGGTACAATGTTTGAGAAGCTGAACCTCCAGGATCAAAAGGAGCCTGGGTAAATTTTTCCAAAATAAAACTAAGGTCCCAGGGAGGAGGAGGAACAGGCTTCCTTGTGGGCCCAAAATGCAGGATGCCTTTAAAAAACTGACCTCAAAGCGAGAAGTCAAAGAAGGATTCAAGGGTAGACAGGCAGAAGTAGCTGACAAATGGGCCTTTAGAGAGGAATAAGCCAAGCCAGACTACAGCAATTCCAACAAACCAGAGAGAACCAATAGGACCCTTACTGAAAAGGGGTCCTGGTTATGAGCATGGCACCACACAGAAAAATCTCTCCCATTTGGATTTAAAAAGGCTTTCTGGTTGTGGGTTTTCTTGCCTCCTGTAATACAATGAGCACATCCAAAGAAAAGAATTGCCTAAAAGGGATCAAAAGCCTATCTCACACCGTGTTAGTTGAAAAGGGGACAAGTGTGGATGTGGATGGATGAGTGACCCTCTGTCCTGTGTGAGGAGGTCCAACTGGTAAGGTAAGTTGTGGTGACTGCCGCTGGCCAGATGCATTAAGAGGGAGAACCAGTGTTCATCAGCAAGCTTTCTGGGGAATCCAGTTGAATCTGCTGCAGGACTATTGGAAGTAAGTGAAGGGGGTGGAAGGCATAAAGAAACATCCCTTCCAAGGAAAAGAAAGGGGGTCCATCTTCCATGTAAGATGGCATGGCACTCTAACAGAAAAGAGAGAGCCTGTCTGTTCAGAGGGGAGGCAAAAAGACCTATCTGAGGAATACCCCACCAATGGACTACAAACATGTCTCTCTGAAGCATCCATTCATCAGCTTGTGCTCTGGATTGGCTAAATGCACCTGCCACTAGATTGTGCCATGAAAGAACATACACTTCCTGAAAAGTTAACAGATAACTGAGAGCCAGATCCCAGGTGTGAACAGCCAGCCTGCAGAGAAGGTAGGACTATGTGCCCCCCCCCCCCATGCCTGTTGACATACCAAATCACTGCGGTGTTGCCCATGTAAACCTTCAGAGGGTTGGAGAGAACATGGGGTGAAAAGCATGAAGGGCCAGAATCAGGGCTCTCATCTCTGATGCTGATATGGTCTGACTTGTGAAGGGGGATCTGAAGACCATGAACTTTCAGGTGACTACAGAAAGCCCTCCACCCCATGTCTGAAATGTTGGTGAACAGTTCTTTAGAAAGAACTGGAGGCTGAAAAGGCAAGCCTGGGTGGAAGGTAAGTTGCTGAATCCACCACTTGAATTCTCACTTCAGACAAGGAAGAACAAGGAACCCTGAAATCCAGAGGGTGGCAATGCTGAAGCCAAATTGTTCTGAAGTAACATTAAAGCTTCTGCATGTGCAGTCCAGCAAGAGGGACATTGGAACAGGAGTGGCCGTGAATCCCAGGCTTGAAGAAATTCTGATGGAATAGCAGGCAGAGGAAGAGGAGACTGAAAGAAAACTAAGTTCAGAACATTTGGAAGTGGAAGACAGACTATCACTGGCATTGCCTATATCCTGCAACCCAAATACACATGATTCTGACAGGGAGTCAGGACAAACTTTTGAAAGATGACAGTGAACCCCAAACTTTGGATGACAGATATGGTGAACTCCAGATCCTGCAGCAGGCAATTGGGAGAAGGCACCTGAAACAACAGGTCATCTAAACAAGGAAAAAACTAAATGCCTTGGAGTCTGCAAAAGGTAATCACAGGAACAAGGCATGTTGTGAATACCCTTGGGCAGTACAGAGGCCAAAGATCAAAAGCAGAGAACTGAAAATGAGAGGAAGAAATAGAGAAATATAAAAACTTCCTGAAAAGAGGGTGAATAGAAATATGAAGGTAAGCATCCTACAGATCCAAGGACACCAGAAAACCTTGGGGTAGTACAAGAGGAAACCGGGTTTAAAGAGAAAACAAAATAAAAGAAGGAACCTTGAGAAAAGTGTTAGGCAAAGAGAGAGAGAAGCAGAATAGGTCTTCAAGTGCCCTCCCGTCGAGGGACCAAGAACACTTTGGAGTAAAATCTATTTCCAACTTATAAAGAAGGGACAGGCTGAATACTTCCCTGGTCCACCAGGGACACAAGGACCTCTGAGAAATGAGGAAACTGTTCCAGTGGAAATTATGGAATCCCTGAAAAAATTAAGGAGAGACTTCCACAACATGAAGTAACTCTTACGGATGATATACCCCAAGAATCTGAGGCAATGAAATGCCAGTTTGTAAGGCACAAGGAGAGCCAAAGGGACAAGGGAACCTGGCCTAGGGGAAGAGGAGAAAGAGGTCAAAGAAACTAGCCTTGTCAGATAAAGATGGCTTCTGAACCATAGGAGTCTGACAACACTTAGTAGGAGGAACTTGCCTACCACCCTTCCTGCTTTAGTGGCTTGACAATGCTGCCTGTGAACAGAAGCTGACCTAGTAGGATAGGTCCTCTGGAACTTGGGGATAGGGGACATTGTAAGGTCCTGCAAAGCTTTACCTTTTTCCTGAACAGACACGCACAGCAGCAGAAGTCCCAAAGAGATATTTATTATCCAAAGTAACATCCAGCAACTTGGCCTTAACGTCTTTAGATAATGACTGTAGGCAAAGCTAAGAATAATGCCTCATGACAGACCCAAAGGCAGGAGTTCTGGGAAGAGACATCAGCAGCGTCTTGGCTACACTTCACAGAGTGACAAGAGACCTGACAGAAAGTACAGTTTTGTACCTACCATAAATGTAGATGTTCAAAGATCCACATTGCTGCAGTCCTTACACTTGGGTAGTCCGCTGTCCTCGGTCGGCCCGAATATCAAAGTATAAGGCTGGCGTCGGTCAGCGCGTTAGATGACACATCAGGACGCCAGGGTAAAAATGCGCATGGACGACGCCATATCCCTCCTCCTTTTCTTGCCCCAGATGTCAGAAGACCCTAAAAGAAAGGTCAAAACCAAAAGACAGCAAACAACCAACCAACCACCCTTGCACTAATAATATGTACAATATATACAATATACACAATATTTACAATCCAACCCACACAACCGCCTCCTACTACAGAGGGAAGGAGGGAGGGTGCAATTGGGATGGATGCTGATGGAACATCTACATTTATGGTAGGTACAAAACTGTACTATGTTCTTCATCTCACATTGCTGCAGTCCTTACACTTGGGTAGAATCCAAGCAGAGGGGAGGGAGGATGGCAAACTATAAAAACAGGAGCTGCCAAAATGCCCTGTAAAATAGCAGTAAACCAGCCCTAGCTTTAGAGTAAAGTGGAAGGTGATAATGCTTAGAGAAAGTATGCACTGAACTCCAAGTAGCTGCCTCCAAAATATCTTTAGTTGCCACCCTCCTTAAAAAAGCTGTCGAGTGGCAGCAGTAGCTAGGAATGAGGCCTAATCCCAGCTGGAATCTCCTTGCCATGATGGGAATAACAGAAAAATGCAGAAACCCAATCCACTTAGAAATAGTTTGTTTTGACACAGGCTTGCCCTGAGAACTCAAAGCAAAAGAAACAAATAACTGCTGAGACTGCCTGAACCCTTTAGTTCTGCTCAAATAATATCGCAACTGCCTGTGTACATCTAAAGTGTGCAAAATCTTTTCCCTTTATTTTGGGGATTTGCATAAAAGTAGGCAAATGAATAGTTTGGTTTAAAGCCACACTAGAAACCACTTTAGGCATAAAGGAAGGATTAAAGATACCCTATCCTTATGGAAAATTAAGAAAGGCTCAACCGCTATAAGGGCCTGCAATTCAGAAACCCTTCTTGCAGAGGTAATGGCCAACAAAAAGCAGTCTTCCATGATAAATATTTCAACTCGGTAGTAGCTGCAGGCTCAAAAGGTTGTAGAGTGAGTTTCTCCAACACAAAATTGAGATCCCAAGCAGGAGTAGGAGCTCTCGTGGGGGTCTTATATTCTTTGCCCTCTAAGAAATTGCTTGAACAAAGGATGAGAAAACAATGGTGGGTCACAGTCATAGTGAGCGAAATTGCTGCAGCATGAACCTTAATAGAAGAGAAGGACAAACCTTTGTCCAGTAACTCAGTAAGATATTGAAGAGCCACACTTAAATTAGGCTCAGAAACATCAAAATCCTTTGCTGCACTCCAAAATAAAAATCTCTTCCATTTATCTGTACACTTTCCTTGTACTAGGCCTTCTAGCTTCCAAAATAACATTCAAAACTTGCTGTGGAAGTTGAGACCCTCTATGGTTCAAAACAGAATATGCCAGGCTGTTAGGTGAAGAGAGTGAAGCTTGACATTGAGTAAATGACTGTTCTCCTGAGACAACAGGTGTGGAATCAAGGCAAAGGCCATGGAGGCTCCTCAACCAGAGACTCAGTAATAATGGGTACCTGTCGAGGCCAATCTGGAGCTATTAAAATCATCTTTGGCTTGTCCTGTCTGACCTTTAGAAGTACCTTTGGGAGGAGAGGCAGAGGTGGAAACATGAAGATTGCTCCAATTGAAAGAAAGAGCATCCACTTTCCAAGCTGTGGGATGAAACCAAAACTTTGGCAGCTGGTGATTTAGTGAGAATGGAAGCGAACAGATCTATGTCTGGAGTTCCCCATGACACTGTCAATTTCTGAAATACATGAGGATCCAATTTCCACTGTGGGGATCCATAATTCGCCTGCTCAACACATCTGCTAAGGAGTTCTGTGCTCCGCAGAAACCTTGCCTGAAGATTTTAGCTGTAAACTGAGAGCAGTCTCCCACAAAATCATTGCTTGCCTGCATAGAGGATAAGAATGTGTTCCCCTGCTTGTTGATGTACCACATGACAGTTGTGTTGTCTGTTAGAATCAACACCTGCCCTGGAAGAAGTAAATCCTTGAAAGCTATTAATGCAAACTGGACTGCTAACATCTCCTTCAAGTTGATATGTAGATGTTGTAGTCTGGCAGGCCACTTGTCTTGTATCCACTTTCCATTTAGATGAGCTCCCCAAGCTTTGTCTGAGGCATCTGTCGTTAGAATCTGACTCGCCTCTGCCCGGGTCACAGAGAGTCCCTTGTTTAGGTGACATTCCTGAGCCCACCACAAAACTCCTTTGAATGCAAGGTATTATCTGAATGACAGTGTCCAGATCCTGGCAGTGCTGTGTCCATACATTTTGAGATACCATTGTAGCTTCCTCATATGCAGTTTGGCATTGGGAAGCACCAGAATACAAGATGCCATGAACCCCAAGGCTTGAAGGACTGTCCTTGCAGTCAGCCTGGACTGATGAGACAATTGATGAAAGTAAAGGGAAAGATTCTTTTGTTTGTCCGGGGTCAAAAAGGCCATCTGAGATGCTGTATTCAGTCTTACACCCAGAAAGCACATGTCCTGAGAGGGTACTAGACTGGACTTTATTTCGTTCACAGAATACCCCAGGCATCTTAGCACTGCTATCACATTCCAAATGATGAAGAAGCTCGTCCCTTTCTTGAGCCAGAATCAGGCAATCGTCCAAATAAGGATAGATCTGTATTCCTTTTAGCCTGAAGAAAGCTATCACTGGAGCCAGAACTTTCGTGAATACTCTGCAGTAGATAAGCCAAAAGGGCAATGCAGAGAACTGATAATGAGAAGTCCCAGCCCGAAAAACAGATACTTCCTGCAACTCAGTCTGATAGGAACATGAAGGTAAGCCTTCTTGAGATCCAAAGTTACCATCCAATGATCTTTGCCCAGTAGAGGTAAAAGCTGTTGTAACGCCAACATTTTGAACTTGGGAATGTCCAGATAAGTGTTGAGGATAGATAAATCCAAAATTGGTCTCCACGTGTTACCCTTCTTTGGTACTAGGAACAGGCGAGAATAAAATCCTAGGCACTCTTTCTGGCATAGGGACCGCTGTATGGCCCCTATTTGAAGTAGCAGAGAAATTTGTTTGTGAGCCTCTATTCTTTGCTGAGGAGGAACGTCTGGCATGCCTTTGAAAGGAGGCAAGGTATGGAAATAAAACCTGTAACCTCGGTGTATGATATCCAATACCCATCTGTCTTGGGTAATTAAACTCCAATTTTCCATGAAAAGTGCCAACCTTCCTCTGCTCTGGCAGCTGAAAAGGTAGGTCATTGGGTCTGTTTACGAAAGGACTGACCCCTGCCCTCACCCGAAGACTGTGCAGGTGAACTCCCTGTTCTAGGCCTGAAAGAGCCCTGAGCTCTGCCCCTACCACGTCTAGATCTACCCCTAGACTAGGAATCATAAGAAGGATACGCCCACCCCTTGGTAGGCCAATTTCTACTAAACTGAGGCTGAACCTGCAAAAATCTTTAACAGTCTGCATAGACTTAGCCTTGTCTTCCATTTTCTTTAAGACTGCCTCAACAGGTGAACCAAACCACACATCAGATTGTAAAGGAGCATCCAAAATCCTTGTCTTAACATGGTCAGATAAATTCTGCTCCCTCAGCCAGGCGAGAACTGACCCAGTGGCAGCCACCCTAGACGAGGCCTGTACAGCATCAAAACCACATTGCAAAGAATGCTTACCCACCTGTTCAGAAACATGTACTAAATCTTGTAACTCTTTACACTCAATACCTTCCGCCAGAGCATCTACCTTAGACTTCAATTGAGAAAGTAGATAGTTTTGGTATTTCAACATGTGAAACTGGCATTTCATTGCCCTCATAGCCTAGGTGGAAGATGTATAGACTTTCTTTCCCCATCTATCCAAAGCCCTGGCCTCTTTATCTGGAGGAACCGGATTTTAACAACAGAAGCCTTAACACCCTTAGGCCCCTGACTAACAGTTTCTGGGTCCGCCCTAGGACTCTTAAAAAGATACTTATGAGCTTCAGGCACCCTGTAATACCTATCCGGTTTAACAGGAGCAGGAGGCAAAGAATCAGGATTAAGAGAAGCCTCTGCAAACACATCTTCCACAACATCCAGAACAGGAGGTATAGCCAAAGGCCTATGCTGGGGTAAAAACAAAAATTCCCTAAGCCTTTTCCTGGAATCAGAGAAGTCCTGACCTTCCCACTTAAAATGCTCCCTCATGGAATGAAGAGTCTCTGAAAAAGAAAAATCCTCAGGAGGAGAAGCAGAGTCTCTGAAAAAGAAAAATCCTCAGGAGGAGAAGCAGAAGGAGTAGAATCATCCACATCAGAATAAGGAGAATACTCCTGCAAGTCTTCAGCAAAGACTCAAACATCCGGCCTGCTCAAAAAACTCAGGTTCCACCCTAGGTCTCTTATCCGGAGGGGGCAAAGAACCTCTAATCAAAGTAATCAAATCTTCTGCCATTTTAAGCATATGCTTCTTGGGCACAGATCCTGAAGAACTAGGAGTGACACCAACTGAAGCTAAACCTGGTCTGCCTCTGGGAGAAGCCTTGGAAACAGAAGGAGAGGGCCTACCCACCCTAGGAAGGGAGGGGAGTACAACCTGAGAAGCCCCTTCAGCCTGACCTGCCTCCTGAGAGGCCACATCCTGCAATAACAAAGTCTCCCCTGGGACTCCAGAGAAACCTCCGGCGAACCCCGCTCCACCGGACACCCTAAGAGAAGAACCGTCGCACGGACGGGTTCTTCTGGCCCTGGCTTAGCTGCTTTATCCTTGCGCTTCTTCAAGAAGCGGACGCCGGAGCATCTGACGGCATATTATAATTGCACCGCTCAAGACTAACCTGGCACAATCTAACCTTCTCTTAATAGTGCGCTTATTGAATCTAGCACAAAAGCGACACCCAACAACGGCCCTAAACAAGGAATACACGGCACAATGATAAATCTGTTTCACAATAAATACAGTTATTCACTTTTTCTGACATCCGTAAACCACTGAGGCAAGAAAAACTAAAATATTCCCAACGGGTACAGCCAACTTTGACTCGGTCTGAAACTCCGAATCAAAATTTCAGAACGCGCGACGGCACTTGCAACGCTGCTTCTGCATCGACCATGCAAAAAGACTGAGGATATGACGCCGGTCATGCGCATTGTACCCCTGACGCCTGATGTCAGTCTATCGCGCTTGACGACGACGTCAGCCTTATACTTTGATATTCGGGCCGACCGAGGACAGCGGACTACCCAAGTGTAAGGACTGCAGCAATGTGAGATGAACATCATCTGGAGAGAGACTGAGCAGATGATTTCACTTCAGAATCACGGAGGTAGGAAAGAACCTAACAATCCTGGGAAATCAAGGCAAGACTATCTGGTCATGTGGGTCTGGTAACGGATGGCTCAAAAGGCCAAAACAGAAGCATTATAAATCTTCAAACCAATTCTCTCCACTGCCCTACTATCCTTATCTGAAGGCAGAAGCTTGGAAGAGGGCAGAAGCTTAGAAGGCTTTCAGAAGAGACAGACATCACAGCAGGGTCAGGAGAAGGACATTTTGAGAATATACAATCCTCAGGAAAGTACAGTTTTGTACCTACCATAAATGCAGATGTCCGATAGATATGCAACTGCAGTCCTTGCATATGGGTTGTCCTGCCTCAGGCAGCCCTTCGGTCAGCCGGATTCGAAAGTCTGGGTCCGGCGTCGGCTGATGTCGCCACTTCCCCGACATCAGAGCGGCTGGGGTATAAAAGCATCAGCCGATGCCATCTTCTTCAGTGTTTCTTGCCCCAGATGCCAGGTGCCCTCCAAGGAAGGCTAAATTTAGAGACTGTATAAAAAATTCCAGACATACACAACAGTAATAAACAGATACACTATAACGGATATCCCCAGCTAATCTGAAAAAGGGAAGTGGACCCAAAAAGGAGAATATACAGAGGGGTAGGAGGGAGGGAAAACCTGACTGCAGTTGCATATCTATCGGACATCTACATTTATGGTAGGTACAAAACTGTACTATATCCTTCAAGAATGCAACTGCAGTCCTTACATATGGGTTGAATACCATAGCCAAGCTGGGGGTCGTAGGCTCTAAGATAAAGATGGTGTAGCTAAAATGCTCTGCAGGACTGCCGAAGCAAAGCCTGCTCGGGATCTGGAATATAAAGGCAGGTTGTAGTTCTTGGAAAATGTATACACGGAGCTCCATGTAGCAGCTTCTAGAATGTCCTTTGTAGCCACCCCTCTTAGAAAGGCTGTGGAGGTGGCTATAGCTCTGGTGGAGTGTGGCCTGATATTGGCTGGCACACCTTTTCCATGGAAAGAATAACAGAATCTGATGGTGTCCAATCCATTTTGAAATTGTTTGGAAATTGCCTTTCCTTGTACTCCAGCAGTGTAAGCTACAAACAGTTGGCCAGACTTTCTGTTGGCTTTTGTTCTGTCCAAGTAGTAGTGCAGTTGTCTGTGTATGTCCAAAGTGTGCAGCAGCTTTTCTCCTTTATTTTGAGGATTGGGAAAGAAGGTAGGCAGGTGAATTGCTTGATTTAGAGACACCCTGGATATCACTTTTGGCATGAATGAGGGATTGGTTCTTAAAGAAACTCTGTCCTGATGAAAAATGAGAAATGGAGGTACTGTCATGAGGGCCTGTATCTCCGAGACTCTTCTTGCTGAGGTAATTGCCAACAGGAAAACTGTTGTCCAGGAGAGAAATTGCAATTCTGAAGATGCTGCTGGCTCAAAAAGGAGGAAGAGTTAGTTTTTCCAACACAAAGTTGAGGTCCCATGCAGGCACTGGTGGTTTTCTGGGAGGTTTGATATTCTTTATCCCTCTTAGAAACTGTCTTAGCAAAGGATGTGAAAACACAGGTGGACCACTGTTGTATTTTGCTGAAATTGCTGAAGTGTGTATCTTTATGGAAGAATATGAAAGTCCATTATGTAGCATTTCTGCCAAGTATTCTAGTATCTGTGAGATGCTCATTACTGATGCATCCTGACCAGGAGCGGCCTTAGGTCAACTGGTGCCCTAGGGGGCAAAAAGCTCCACCACCGCCCCCACCACACAATCTGGTGCCCCATCCCTCTACTACTTACAACAATATATACAAAGCACCCCTACTAGAGCAGCCAGGGCAGCGCCTAGTTGGGCTGGTTGGTAAGGCTTATGCCATGATCCTGACCCTTGTTAGCATTCCAAATGTTGAATCTCTTCCATTTGGCTGAATAAGTTTTTCTGGTGGAAGGTCTGCGTGCTTCCAGTAAGATCTCTTGAACTTCCTTGGAGAGAGAGATATGGGGAGAAGTCATGGAACCCTCCAAGCTGCCAGCTGCAGAGTTTGCAGGTTGGGATGAACCGTCCTGTAATTGTGCTGAGTCAAAAGCAGAGGCCACTGAGGTAGGGGCCACGGCTTGGTGCGAGTTATGCTCCTTAGTAATGGATACCAGTGCTGTCTTGGCCAGTCTGGAGCTATCAAAATGCCTTTCGGTTGTTCTGCTTTGATCTTCAGTAACACCTTGGTCATTAATGGTAGAGGTGGGAATGCATAGATTGTTAGAGAGTTCCAGCTGAAGGAGAGAGCATCCATTCTCCAGGCTTGAGGATGGTGTGTCCTCAAGCAGAACTTCTTCAGGTGATGATTGAGGTGTGAGGCAAAGAGATCCATGTCCAGCCACCCCCATGCATGAGTTATTTGTGAAAAAATGTCTGGATGCAACATCCATTTGTGCGAGTCCAAGATGTTTCTGCTTAGACTGTCCGCCAGAACACTGTCCTGGCCTGGAACAAACTGGGATTGCAACTGTATGTTCAGTTTCAGGGACTTTTCCCAAAGAGTCATTGTTAGTCTGCAGAGGGGGTAAGAATGAGTACCTCCCTGTTTGTTTATGTACCACATAACAGCTGTGTTGTCTGTCTTTATTAGGAGATGACCTTGTTGAAGAAATTTTCTGAAGGCCTCGATTGCATGAATGACTGCTAACATCTCTTTTTGATTGATGTGTAGATGCACTTCCTGGGGAGCCCATTGCCCTTGAATGCATCTGCCCTCCATGTGCGCCCCCCCATCCATGATCTGAGGCGTCTGTTGTAATGGTTTGGCTTGTTTGAGGTTTGTTGAGAGACATGCCTTTGTTTAGCTGGCTTGCTTGTGCCCACCACAAAAATTCCTTTTGTAGATATGGAATGAGTGGGATAATTGTTTCTAAGTTGTGGCTGTGTTGAGACCATAAACTTTTAGGTACCATTGTAGTTTTCTCATGTGTAGTCTTGCCAGTGGAATCAGTAGAATGCAAGATGCCATGTAACCCAGGGCCTGCAGGATTTTCCTTGCAGTCATCTGGGTGAGTTTTGCTAGGCTTTTGAAGTAATCTGGTAATTGTTCTTGCTTCTCTTCTGTGAGGAAAGCCATTTGTAATTTTGTGTCCAGTTTGGCTCCTAGAAAAATTATTTGTTGGGATGGCAGTAGTCTTGATTTTTGAATGTTGACTGTGTATCCCAAAGCTTGTAGTAAGTGAATGACATAATTCAAGTTTGTCAAGGCTTGCTTGCTGTCCGCTTGTATAAGGCAGTCGTCCAGGTAAGGGTATATTTGTATTGCCTGGATTCTGCAGTGTGCCACTACTGATGCCAGGCATTTTGTGAATACTCTGGGCGCAGTAGATAAGCCAAAAGGCAATGCTGAGAATTGATAATGCTCTGGCCCTGCAAGAAATCTGAGGTATCTTCTGCAACTGTGTCTGATTGGGACATGCAGGTATGCCTCCTTGAGGTCCAGTGTAACCAGCCAAGACCCCTTGCCCAGCATGGGAAGAAGTTGCTGTAGCGTCAGCATTTTGAATTTTGGCACAATGAGAAAAGTGTTTAGAGCGGACAAGTCCAGTATAGGTCTCCATTGCTTTTCTTTTCTTGGAACAAGGAACAGTCTTGAGTAGAATCCCTGGCCTTGTTCCTGAGGAGGGACTTTTTCTATTGCTTTGATTTGTAGCAGCTTTGAAACTTGTATGAGTGCCTCTGCCCTTTGATTTTGTGGCAGATTTGGCATGCCTTGTCTTGTTGGTAAAGTATGGAAGTGGAACCTGTAACCTTGGTCTATTATGTCCAGAATCTATTTGTCCTTTGTTAAAATGTGCCAATTTTTTGAAAATAAGGATAATTTTCCGCCTAAAGGTGCTTCTCTTTGAGCCTTGGTCGGTGGTGTGAAAGTCAAGTCATTGTGTTTGTCCCTGTGGAGCAGTAGAAGTCCCTGCGCCACTTCTCTGATTAGTCGGTTGCCATTGGCGTCCCCTGTAGGAGCCTCGGTATTGCCCTCTCCCTCGGGCACGCCTGTTTTTCCCCTTTGGAACTTGTCAGTGTCTGGAAAGGACCAATTCTTCAAAGGCCAATTCCTGCTGAACCTTGGTGGCTGGACCTGGAGGAAATCTTTGACTGTTTGCACTGATTTAGCCTTTTCCTCAATTGATTTCAACACATCCTGAGCATTAGCACCAAATAGCTTGTGTTTTTCCAGAGGTGCATCTAGAAGGTTTACTTTAACATGATCTGGCAATGCCTGTTCTTTCAACCAAGCATGTCTACGTATGACGGCCCCTGTCATAGCTGCCCTACATGAAGCTTCCAATCCATCATAACCACACTGAAGAAAATTATTGCTAACCTGCTGTGTATTATGAACCAAATCCTGCAAGGCCTTTCTATCTAAAGGCTCAGGAGAGGCTAACTTTTTCTGCAAATCATCCATCAAGAAATCCTGATACTGAAACATATGAAAAAGGCAATTAAGGCCCTCATGGCAAGGGTGGTTGAGGTATAAACCTTTTTGCCCCACCTCTCCAGGGACCTGGATTCCCTGTCTGCGGGCAAAGGATTTTTGGCCGTGGAAGTGGCCACTCCTTTGGGCCCCTGGGAAATAGTTTCTATATCAACAGAATGGGCCTTAAAAAGATGTTTATGAGTCTCATGAACCCTGTAGTATCTGTCTGGCTTGATAGGAGCAGGAGGGAGAGAATCAGGAGAAGCACTCGATTCTGAGTACACATCATCCAATATATCTAACACTGGTGGGATAGCTAGAGGCCTGTGCTGGGGAAGCTCAAGTACGAAGCCGTTTCCTGGAGTCAGAGAATTCCTGGCCCTGCCACTGAAAATGCTCTCTCATGGAGTGGAGAATTTCCCCGAAAGAAATATCCTCAGGAGGAGAGGCAGAAGGAATAGATTCCTCAGCATCAGAATTCTCGTAGGCCTGGAAAGACTCTTCCTGGGAATCTGAACGGTCTGAGTCACCAGAGGCTTCATCTGAGGAAAGGGTATCTGTCTGCTCAACCCTAGGCCTTTTGTCTGAAGGCGGCTGAGAACCTCTGTCAGGATGAGCCTGGGAGCCTCTGATTAAGGAAATTAGATCTGCAGCTAAAGTCATGATCTGTTTATCAGAAGTGGGATCCTGAGAAAAAGATTTAGGAGGGTGAGACTTAGCCTGGCTGGCAGCCTTAGCACGTGTGTAGGCCTTGAAGGACATAGACACCGGAGGCCTAGCTGCCCCATGTGCTGGAGTAACTTTGTCCACCGGTATGGTCTCAGGCAAATCTTGGGCTTCGGTTTCTGGAGGAAAATAAACAACCGGCACCGGGGAAGGCTCCGGGGCCGAAGAGAACGATAAAGCGGTGTCGTCGGTGTGGTGTCGGTGGAAGTCGCGGGCCGAGGGTGTCAGTCCCGGTCCTTCCGTTTTTTGGAAATATGAGTTGTCGGTTGTTCAGACAGCATGATATAGGAGTACTTTTTGCCAAAAAAGTCTTCAGCAAATTCTGCCCGGTGCCTGAGTGTGCGCTTATTAAAGCAAGCACAGGCAGCACAGGCCGAGACGTCGTGGTCTGGGCCAAGGCAGGGAAGGCAGTAAGAATGGAAGTCCTTATGAGGTATTTGTTTACCACAAGACAAACAGTTATTAACTTTTGCAGTTTTATCTGACATCGGCTGAGGCAAGAAAAGGTTCCCCAACGGGGTACTTAGCTTTTTGATGACTTCGGTTACTGAAAACACAGGAGCTGGCCGACCGGCACTTGCGAACTGCTTCTGCTTCGGGCACCGCGCGGCAAGAAAGACTGAAGAAGATGGTGTCGGCTGATGCTTTTATACCCCAGCCGCTCTGATGTCGGGGAAGAGGTGACATCAGCCGACGCCGGACCCAGACTTTGGAATCCTGCCGACCGAAGGGCTGCCTGAGGCAGGACAACCCATATGTAAGGACTGCAGTTGCATTCTTGAAGGACATCCTTACAAAACCTGTGAGGTTTCTTTGGAGCAGGAAACAAGAGCCAGGAGACTTAGAAGGAGCTATAAAAGTGTCTAATAAAGCAGACAACACAGGAGGTACTGCAAAAGGTTAAGGAGTGTCCACATGAAGTAGCTCATACCTTTTCTGGATATCAGACACTTGGAAAGAATTCCACAAAGTATCCCATCATTCTCACTACAGTGTCTTCAAAAAACAATTCCTCAAAAGAAGACTCAGGACTAACGGACTTTTCTTCATCAGAACAGGCTAAAGGCAAAGGCATCTGGAAAGAGTAAGATAAGGACCCATCATCAGACTTTGAATCCTCATACGAGGAATTGTGTTCCCTAATCCACTTGGAAGGAGTTGAAGTCCAAGCAGGAGTAGACACAAAAACCCCCTTGGGGAGGATTCAGGGCCATTAAGGCATTAAAATTGCCCTGAGTACACTCCTGCCATTCCTCTTGAGGATCCTTGGGACATGCAGAAGTTTGCTTAGTCTTCTGCTTTTTCTTGGTAGGGACGTCAGCCCTAACACACAACAGAGGTTCTGACCTCTGACAGGATTCAATAAAAGCATCAGGAACCTCTTCCCTGAAGGAATCTGCAGAATCCCTCTAGGGCCCTCCAAGATAATCAACCTTGGGTCCCCCTCAACGTCCGAAGCAGACACCTGCAAAGCCTCAGAGGACATCTTAAAGGAAGGATCCATGCCAGCTTCCGAGGACACAGCACAGGAATCTGACAGACAGTGGACAGCCTTCAGAGCCATCACTTACTCCTAAAGATGGACAGCCAAAAATTCTAGGCGAGATTTCTTGGCTTTCTTATCATAATTCTAGATAAAAGATTCCTATATGCTACCTTGGGCTAACAGTTTAAGCCTCTGGTTCCTGAGATAGATGGCCAGGAAAGACAAACCGTTTCTGAGCGTCTTTGGCACAAACTCTTTACAAATGCTACAGGACATATGATCGTGAGAAGCATTCAGACAAAAAAAGACACTATTGATAAAGAATAGTCGTGCAAGAACTTACCATAACCATAGATGTCCTACTCCTCCATGTTCCAGTATTATTCACTTTAGGGAGTTGCTGCCTGCAGCACCAGACATCCAGTCAGTATACCAAAATCTTGAATGCAGGGGTACGTGCGACGTTGCATGTGAGGACCATAAACTGACACCAGCTATATCTGTGACGTCTGCACATACCCAAATCAGAACTGGCTGCTGCATAAAGACAGCCCCCAGGAATAAGAGTAGTAAAAGGTAATAAAAACACTTCCCAGACACAAGGTCAGTAGTCAGGGGAAAGACCCAGTTTATAACATGGGCAAGAGAGGGGGGTATTTAGGTGGGATTGAATACTGCAACATGGAAGAGAAGGACATCTATGGTTATGGTAAGTTCTTACACAACTATTCTGTCCTTCTATTCTCATGTTGCAGTATTCTTCAATTTAGGGAGAGTACCAAAGCTCTCTAGGTAGTGGTGGGGGTGGCAGGTGAGGGAGCAGAGTTTGAGACACCCTGCAGAATAGACCTTGCAAACCCTGCTCTAGCCCTGGAGATGGAATCCAATTTGTAATGCTTGGTGAAGGTATGTACAGAGGACCACGCTGCTGCCTTCAGAAGAGAAGAGTAATCAATGCCTTTGAAAAAGGCTGCTGAAGAGGTAACAGCTCTGGTGGAATGGGCTTTGACAGACGAGTCCAACTATTTTCCATGAAAGGAATAGCAAAAGGCAACAGCCTTAGAAATCCAAGAGGCGATTGTCTGTTTAGACACGGCCTTTCCTAGGGCCTTGGGATGACAGGAGACAAAAAGCTGATCAGATTGCCTGAGGGATTTGGTCTTGTCCAAGTAGAACCTCAGTTGTTTATGCAAGGTTCTGTCTGAGGATTTCTGTAGCTGAGGGTAGAAGACAGGCAAGTTAATAGTCTGATTTAGGGAGATCTCATTAACTACTTTTGGCATTAAGGAGGGGTTATAGTCCTTAGGGAAACCCCATCTTCATGGAAGACTAGGTAGGGAGGTGAGGCCATAAGGGCTTGTATTTGAGATACCTTCCTAGCAGAAGTGAGAGCTACTAACAAATGTGTTTTCCAAGTACAAAACTTGAGAGTGGAAGAATGGGCTGGTTCAAAGGGAGCTAATGTAAGTTTTTCCAGCACAAAGTTAAGGTCCCAAGGTGGGGGTATGGGCTTACAAGGAAGCCTGAAAAGGAGGACCCCTATCAAAAACAAGTCTATATCACATAGTCGAAGTCTTATAACTTCGAACACATAATGTTCGAACCATTATGTTTGAAGTTACAAAACTCTGACTATGAATAATAAAAAAACAAAACAAAAAACAAAACAAACTGTTTTAAGCAAGGGGGCAAGCCACCCTAAACCCTCCACACCCCAGCTACTTAAATATACCAACTCTGAGACAGCACCCCATTGAACAAAATGGAAATCTCCGCTTATGGAGATTTCCAATGAAACGTTCAAATTTTTAAAAATTCCAACTTATGGTCTCGATCATATGAGGTTCGAACTTGTAAAAGTTAGACTACGTGACAGGAACCCTTCAAGAACAGCTTGATATCTAGCCTGGAAACTAGGGGAGGAGTTGGTAGAAGGCAAGCAAAAATGGCAGAAAGATGTAGTTTTACTGAAGAATAAGTCAACCCTGAATGCAACAATTCACACAGGTAGGAAAGTACTAGTGAAACAGAAGCTTTACATGGGTCCTGTTTACTCTTACAGCACCAACTGGAGAATATTTTCCATTTACATAAATAGTTTATCCTAGTACTTGGTTTTCTGGCCTGCTGCAGAACACTGAGTATTGTCCTCTGAATACAGGTGCCTAAAGGGGCTCAAAACTCTATCATCCACACAGTCAGACTGAGATTGAGAAAGATGGGATGAATAAGGGACCCCCCTTTTGTCTTGCGAGAGTAGGTCATAGCAGTTTGGTAACCTGAGGCGAATGCCCTGAGCTAGATGAAAAAGTAGGGGAAACCAATGCTGTCTTGGCCATAAGGGAGTCACCAACAGGATTTTTGGTTTGTCCTTCTGTATTTTCAGGAGGACTTTGTGAATCAATGGAAATGAGGGGAAGGCATAAAGGAACATTTCCTCCCATGAGAAGAAGGTGTCCACCTTCCAGGCTTGTGGATCGGGAAGCCTTGTGCAAAAGAGGGGCATCTGTCTGTTCTGGGAGGAGGCAAACAGAGTGCCTGAGGGATGTAGATTGCCTGTAAGTAAATCTGTAGTGCTGTTGCCTGGGACCAGATTTGAACTGCCAGACTGCATAGAGCGTAGGATTTTGTTCCTCCCTGTTTATGTACCACAGGACTGTCATGATGTCTGTGATGACCTGCAATGTGCCTGGCAAAAGGATCCCTTGAAAAGCTCAAACCGCCAAGTAAAGGGCATGTAACTCCTTTGATTGATGTGGTTCCCTTCTTTCGGGAATGGACCATTCCCCCTGCACCTTGTGCTGGATGTTGGTACTGTGAAGGACAGCTCCCCAACCTAGGACTGATGCATCTGTGTAAAGATGCTGTTTGGGTGGAGAAATCTTTAAGTGCGCCCCTTGGCTGAGGATGATAATAGAGATCCACTAGCTGAGTTCCTTTTTTAAACAGGGAAGAAGAGGAAGATTCGCTTCCAAGGGATGGATGTGTTGGTTCCATGAATTTTTCAATACCCACTGAAACTTCCTCATGTGCATTCTGGCTAGAGGGAGCACAGGGATCAATGAAGCCATGAATCCCAGGATTCTCAGAAATTCTCTGGCTGACATGGATGGTAGTGGTAGGAGGGATTTGAAGATTTGTGTGAGAACTTCCACTTTTTGGGTAGGGACAAAGACTGCCATCAAATCTGTTCTTATCCTGCATCCCAGGAAAACTAGGTCTTGTGATGGGGGGTCATTTGGGACTTTAAATGATTGACAGTGAACCTTAGATTTTGCAGAATCCTGCAAACCCAGTTTAGATGTTGAGACAGGTTGAGAGGATCCTGGTGAAAGATCAACAGATCGTCTAAGTAAGGGCAGATTTGTATGCCCTGTAGTCTGCAGTATGCAATGACTGGAGCTAGACATTTGGTGAATACTCTTGGGGCTGTGGAAAGTCCAAAGGGTAAGGCAGAGAACTGAAAATGTGAGGAACCCACAGAGAAACAAAGAAATTTCCTGCAAGTGGGGTGAAATAAGGATGTGAAGGTATGCATCCTTCAGATCCAGGGAGGCCATGAAGGCATGCCGAGGACTAAGAGGAAGAAGATGCTGTAATGTGAGCATTTTAAAGGTTGGCACCTTGAGAAAGAGGTTGAGGAAGGATAGGTCGAGGATGGATCTCCAAGGACCATCCTTTCTTGGAACCAAAAGCATCCTACAGTAGAACCCCTTGGTTATTTGGTTTTCGAGTACTAGTTCTATAGTGCCCTGACACAGAAGTTGTGTCAGAACGAAGGGGAAGAGTGAAAGCTGACTGGAGGGAGATTGTGGAACCTCCTGGAAGGGTGGAGATTCCCTCCAAGTCATAAAATATCCTCTCTTGTTGATGGAGAGCACCCACCTGCCAGGAGTGTAGGGATAGGGTTAGGCATAGGGAGAAAGTCACAGAGGAGGAGATCTATCTGGGTTTGTCATTTTCCGAAAGGGTGAGGGTGTAAAGGTGGATGAAGAACGAAGAGCAGATTGTCTCCTAGGTTGCCTTCTTCCCTTGGTATGAGAGGCAGAGGAAAGGGAGGACTGCATCTTAAAGCTGGGTTTTTGGGGGTAGGTTCCTATGGAACCTGGGAACCGGTGACACCAATAAGTGTTTTAGCTTCTGCAAGTCTTTGCCTTTTTCATGCATTAACTTAAGTAACTCTGAAGAGGCAGTTCCAAAGAGTGCTGATTTATCTAAAGGAGCATCTAACAATTTCACTTGGACATCCAAGGCAAAGGCTGGAGTCTCAACCATGAGAAGAGGCTTCAACGGCATCATAGCTGGACTTGACTGAGTGTCTAGTAACCAGGGATACTGTGTTCAGAAGAGTGTCCAGTTCAGCCTTGGCTGGTGAGTGAGGTATGTCAGACACCAGAGTGGAGGCCTTGGTCAGGGAATCCAGGGCAAACTTGGCCATACGAGTTTGATAATTAATTGCTCTTATGGCCAAGGTGGAAGTAGTATATACCTTCGACCCCAACCTGTCCATGAATTTACTATCCTTATCAGTAGGGAAAAGGGAAGAAGGTAGTTGCCTTGAAGATCTATCAGCTGAAACTGCAATAACAGCAGGATCTGCTGGCATTTTCTTAAAAAAGTACTGCTCCTTTGCAGACACTTTGTAAAAAAAAATTCTGGTCTCTTGTTAGCAGGAGGCTGTGACTCTGGGCTTTGGGAAGCAGCTGAGAAGGCATTGTGGAAAGCTGGGAATAAAGGACGAACTGCAGATGGTGAGGGCTGCTCCATCTGCAGGAGTTCAAAATATCTCCTCAGTCTCAGAAATATCTGAGGCCCCCCACTTAAAATGCTGACTAAGTAGGGGAAATAGTGTCCCCAAAGGAGAAATCCTCTCCAGGGGAGTCAGGAGTAAGGGTCACTTCCTCCTCAGAAGTAGCAAAATCCTTAGGGGATTCAATCGGAGAAGGATGTCAGTGGATTCATCTGAGGAGGAGTAGTCTTCCTCAGATTCTACTTGCGAAGCAAGTGGTTGGCTTGATTGGGGAATCTGGGTCTGGAGTACCTGAAAGGCCTTGAATAAGGACTGAGAAAATGTCTCCCAAGCTGTAGTAGGATCTTGGGGCTTGTTTTTCCTTCTGTTTCCTTTTTAAAGGAGTGGAACAAAAGTAGGCCTGGATGCTGATGTAGGAACTGATGTAAGGTGGTAGTAGGCCCCTCCGATGCCACGAGCCGTGGTTCCCCTTTACCGTCAGGAGCTGATGGTTGTAAAGCCTCAGCGGATGTACTGTGAATACCTGCTGCACCAGTTTCCACTTCGGTTCCCGGTAACAGGGCAGTATCTGACGTCTGGAGCGATCCTGGGCTAACACCTGCCTAGAGGATCTCACTGGATTCCTGAGGCACAAGCTTGGATGTCAGGCCTAACTTTTTTAGTCTTCTTCCTTGGCAGCTTGTTGGAGGTTCCCACTCCGCCTTTCATCTCAGATGCAAAGCGACAAAGTCATTGATGTTCTAAATAGAGATTTAGAGCCAACAAATGGCTTCTCAGGGTTTTGGGGACAAAGGATTGGCAAATCTCACAAGACTTGTAGTCGTGAGCTGCCCCTAAGCAGAATAAAAACTTATTGTGCATGTTCTTGTGTGGAATTTGTCTTCCGTAAGCGCACTTTCCCTTGCTAGATGACATGCGTCTGAAACAAGTAAGGAAATGAGCAAAAAACCCACAAGGGTACTTATCTGAATGCGGACAGCCTGAAATGATAGTCAAGAACGGATGGCCAAAATCGAACAAACGCTGGACAGCTAGATCTGGTGATCGGACGTCTAAAATGCACTGGGACAGAAAAGTTCTGATTTGGGTACGTGCAGATGTCACAGATACAGCTGGCGTCAATTTATGGCTCTCACATGCAATGTTGCACGTACCCCTGCATTCAAGACTTTGGTATACTGGCCAGATGTCTGGTGCTGCAGGCAGCAGCTCCATAAAGTGAAGAAAACTGCAACATTAGAATAGAAGGGCATCAATACTTATGGGGAAGTTGCATCCCCCAATGAAATTTTCCCTTGCTGGATGACATGAACTCTAGGTAATAAAAAAGAAAAACGGACCCCAATAGGGCACTTATCTGACAGCTTAGGTTTTAAGCACAGCAAAAGGGTATTCATACTGATGAGAGATGATAGTCTTTGGACTGGTGGGAAAGTTGTTCTTGGTAACTGCATCTGTACATCACCTTTATGCCCTACAACCTGAACAGGGAGCATTCGTGTAACATATGGCGCATACAAGATCTAAAAGGCTTTGGTATACTGGCTTGACGGACTGTCCTTGGCAGGGGAGCCTTACAGTGAAGAATACTGCAACAGTTATACAGAAGGACATCAAAACCTACTAAGGACAAGCAAAGTGTTACTGCTCAATGCTAGGAGTCTCAAACAAGAAACTGCAATACCTAGAAACTCTCCTCATCCTGGAGAATGCGGACATCTGTACAGTTACTCTAACATGGTTGAAAGCAATGGAAAGCTCACTGGCACTGCATGGCTATAATGCCTTTCACACATTCCGACCACCCACTGAACATAAAAGAGCAAAAGGCGGAGGTGTATCTAGCTATCTAAGGGATAAGCACAGCTGAAGGATGGTCAAACAATAATATATGCTTGAGCTACTCCACGTCTAACTAATGAAGGGAAAAATCCATTACCATATTCTTGCTAGTTAAAGGCCTCCCACCATGAACCAGAAAACCCATATGCGACGTCCCTCCTCTGGGCCAGTGATCAAGGAGTCGCAATCCACACCTTGGAGGTGAGAGGAGCTCACGTGGAACACAGCTAGATACACACTATTTCCAGATGCAGCTCTCTGCACCAAGCACCACTTCCCAGGGAACACACACACACACAGTCTGGGGGGGCTGGGTTTCCATCTGTCTCTCGCTCTCTCTCCAAGCCCCCAGTAAGACTCTCCAATGACACAGATGTAGAGTTGTGTCCTCAGCAGTGTGTTCCAAGCCAAGGCCTCCACCACCCAAAAGACCAGCTGCCATAAAAAGTTTAAATATATTTAATAATAAAAACAGGAAAATACTGAATATCTATTTACATTAAACACCAAAGCTTCATCACAGGAAATATTAAAAATAAAACAGATGGATATAGTCAAACAGATGCAGAAAATCAGTACTTAACAAATCTCACTATTTCCCTACATGATCCAAGGAATTACTATTCCCTAGTTTCTTACTAGAGCAAGGCAAGATGAAGTGGGTAAGTGATCCTTTGTCTGGTTTCAAAAACAGACTTCCCTGAGACTTCTCTCATATCTAGTATTAAAACATCATTTCAGTGCTGGATTACAGAATGACATCACATACATCTGGTCATCTGACTTCTGGTTCCCACACTAACCCCTTTACTAGAAACTGAACCAGAATCTAGCACATATGTGTTACCATGCACACAGACAGAGCTTTAGTAAGATGTGTTATAGCATCTGGAAGGTATAAAACCATTTCAAAACTTCCACCCTTCCAGGGCAGAAATTACTTCACCCTACAGACAATGCAGTAAGATTCCTAGTCCTGGTTTTCACAGACATTTCATTTCTGGCTGCAATCAGAACTGTAAGATACAATCTTTATGGCCTAAACTAGTTAATTTAACTTCAGACTATTTTTCAAAGTTAGCTGGACTGAGATTAACCTCTTCGCTTCCAGTATTCTCTGTTAAAATATTAATTTAAACAGTTACAATACAGCCTGACATATAGGTGTATTTCTTTTCTGTCCAACAGGACCCACTGTTGGGTACATTCTTTTTTTACAAGCGCAGCTTTACAAATATATTTTCAACACAAGCATCTGTACAAATCAGTTTGATATACAACTGACATAATTCTTAATAAAACACCATCTAGCTATGTTGATATGGGTTACACATGCACTGCCCTACTCCCTCTGGCATAACTGGCACTACCTCATATCACACTGCTCCCCTCTTTGAAGACTCAAGCTAGTTTCTGAAGTTCTCAAGTGACCCTGGAGAAACATTGCTCGAAAAGAATAAGCCTGTCTGGGAAAACATTAACCCATACCCTGTCTTGAAGAGTCCATCGGCATTAGACCTGCTGACCCCACTCCTGAAACAAGGTTCCCCGTGAACATGTCTCCAAACTCTGCTTGGATTTCTTGGACCTGTGTAGGGGATAGTTGTTGGGACACTGCTATCCCCTCCCACTAAGGTGTCAATCTGAGCCTCAACGAAGAGATCAGTCATCAGATTCCCCTCAGACTCCTCCTGCCACCCACTGCAAATACTTAGCACCAGGGTCTCCCTATCATGGTAAGTCTTCATCATGTTAACATGGTACTGTTTGTGCTCCTGCCTAGCAGGTTTACCATGTAGTTATCACCGACCTTCCTTATCACTTTGAAGTCCCCCCAAGCTGCCTGTAGCTTACTGTGTGACAGGAATAAGCACCATAACCTGCTGTCTCACAGCATGCTCTCGGGCTCTAGCATTCCTGCCATACCAAAACTATTTCTGCTGTTGGGCCCCTGCCAGGTTCTCCTGGGCCAAACCCATAAGCTCCCCAAGCCTTGTCCTGAGGTTCAGGACACATGTCACAATAGACTCCTTGTGGGATTCACACTCATCCTCCCACTTATCATGAATCAAATCTAAAGACCCCCTCACCCCATGCCCATATAGCAACTCAGAGTGAAAAACCTGTGGATTCCTGGGGTACCTTTCTGTATACAAACAGCAGATGGGGTAAATATTTGTCACAGTCCCTCTCAAACTGGTCTGCAAATGCCTGTAGCATGGTCTTTAGTGTAGTGTTTAACCTCACCAGAAAACCATTAGTCTAGGCGTGGTCTTTAGGTTCTTCACTCCATAGCACTCCCACAGACAAACCAGCAGATTTGACATAAAACTGGCACCTCTGTCAGTCAGTATTTCTCTCTGGAAACCTATCCTGCTGAAAATCTCTAACCAACTGTTTTCCACCTTCTTTGCCTCAACAGAGCACAAAGGCACCACCTCAGGGTATCTAGTAGTATAATCTACTACCAACAGGATACAATTCTTCCCTGTGGAACATGGGGTACTCAAAGGCCCTACAATATCCATAGCTACCCTCTAAAACAGCTCCTAAATTACAAGCAAATGTATCAAAGGAGGTCTGACCTTGTCTCCTACATTGTCTACTTTTTTGGCACTGCTTTCCCATCCTGTAGTACCCTGTTGCATTCTTTGCAATACCAGGCCAATAAAGTTCTGCATAATATTTATCTTGGTATGCTTTATGCCCATATGACCTGCAAAAGGAATATCATGGGCTATAGAAGTGCCAGACGTCACACTCTGGGCACTACCAACTGCTGTCACCCTTTAGCCATCACTCAGGGGACCACTCTCTATGCAGTAACCCTTTAAGTATACACACTCCCCTTCTCCTTGAGAATCAGGTGCTTCCCTAGCTACCTACCCTCAATCCTCAGTGCAGGGTCCGACAGTTCTACCTTTGTGACCCTTCCCAGCTCCCCTTCCATAGGAAGTCTGGTATTCTCTGACAGCAGTGCCTCACTGTCAGCCTGGGTACTACCACTCACCTCTGCCCATGTAATCAATCTGTCCAAGTGAACACCATACCTACCAGCTTCGGTGGCTCACCTTTAGGCTCACTGCTAAAGGGTAGCTCCATCCCTGAAATAGTCATGTCAGCAGCCCTGGTTTCAGCTGTGGGGTATATCTGCATCTCCCCCAGGCTACCAGCCCCAAATGCCTCTCTCCAAGCCTGACTGTGTGCAACTGCATGCACACAAGTTACTGCATTATCAAAATCATTCTCTATAAGGACATCTACAGGGCTATCCTCAAACACACCTACTTGCTTGCTACCATTTCCATCCTCCCATTCAAGGTGAATCCTGGCTAAAGGCATTTGGAATGGGGTCCTTCCCAAAGCTTTGACTGAAGTAGACTACAAAAGCAAGTACTGCTCCTCTTTAACCACTACAGGCTTCACAATGGTTATGTCAGAGGCTGTCGCTCTCTCAGCATTGGCTTGTTTTCCATCGACTAAGATAGGATAAAAACTCTGGTACCTCTATTGTATCCAGATAACTTACCACTGGCACATTTATTCGCAGTTTCTGGCTCCTCCACTTTTTGTTCACCATCTTGCCTCAGTGGACATCTGTATGCTACATGGCCCCTCTAGTTACATTTAAAACATCTAAACCTTGATCTTGTCAGTGTACTTGAACTAGCAGCTTCCCCTGTAACTGGTGGACTCTGTTGGGGTGGGTTATGCTACCCATCACAGGTTCCCTTGTATCCATATGCAGCACTGGATATCACTTCTGTGCAGTGATGCCCTGCTTGCTAAGTAGAGATTCCCCTTTCTCTCCAGCTCATCTGCAGTGTTACACTCCCAGTCTGCCAAACAAGATTCTCATTTCTTCCGGCTAAGGGCTTGTTCCCTCACTAAAAGGTCTGTTAGCCTTTCAAATGTGATCACTGGACACCCTCTCACGCACCTATGAAAATAAGTGCTTAACTCAGCAATATAATCCCATACACTTTCATCTGCCTTGCGTCTATGCTCACACAAAACTGTTTTCTGTAACCTTCAGGTGTTAAATTAAAACATTCAAATAAACACAGTTTTACTTTATCATAGTTTAATCAATCAATATCAGGCAATTTAGAAACAGCAGTTACAGCTTTACAATGGAGTAAGGGAGGGGGGGTCAGGAACCACACCAAAAGAATTTGGTCAACATTATACTGTTTACATATGCTTTCCAATATATGAATAAAACTATGAAAATTATCAACCTCTCTAAACTATGGAAGAAATTTACTGAAATTTATTGCTTCTGAGGTTCGGTTATTCCCTTTCAAATGACCTCGATGAAGAGTCAGCGTCTCTCTTCCATTTTGGTGCGGTTTCTCATTTTCTTCAGCCTCCAAATGCCGCAGTCTCTCTGCTAATTCTAATTCCATCTGTTTCTCCTTTTCTTTGGCATCCAAATGCTGCAGTCTCTCTGCTGCTTCTAATTTCATCTGTTTCTCCTTTTCCTTGGCCTCCAAATGCTGCAGTCTCTGTGCTACTTCTAATTCCATCTGTTTTTCCTTTTCTTTGGCCTCCAAATGCCACAGTCACTCCGCTACTTCTAATTCCAAACATTTAGCGTCCATTTCAAGACTCTAACTCCAGACAGATTTTAAGTCTTATGATGAAAAGGTGAACTCTCCTGTTTCTAGGTAGAAATATCAAATGGTTGTTTCCTTCTTTGGCTATGAAGGCGAAATAATCCTAGCATTCTGACAGCTTTGGCCCATTTGGTAACTGGTCTTTGTGTTGCCTCCCCCTTTTGAATTTGCTCTTTGAAAAACAAATAAATAAATAAAAGTGTGAAAAGAATCTACAACGTCTTGAGAAAATGCCTGAAATCTCAAAGTGACATCCCCAGGAGTTCAAGGATCTCGGAGCATGGTTTAGGTGACATTCCTGAGCCCACCACAAAAATTCTTTTGAAGGCAAGGTATTATTTGAATGACAGTGTCCAAATCCTGGCAGTGCTGTGTCCATACATTTTGAGATACCATTGTAGCTTCCTCATATGCAGTTTGGCATTGGGAAGCACCAGAATACAAGATGCCATGAACCCTAATGCTTGAAGGACTGTCCTTGCAGTCAGCATGGACTGATGAGATAGTTGATGGAAGTAAAGTGATAGACTCTGTTGTTTGTCCGGGGTTAAAAAGGCCATCTGGGCTGCTGTATTCAGTCTCACACCCAGAAAGCACATGTCTTGAGAGGGTACTAGACTGGACTTTATTTTGTTCACAGAATACCCTAGGCATCTTAGCACTGCTATAACATATTCCAGATGCTGTAGAAGGTCTTCCTTTTCTTGAGCCAGAATCAGGCAGTCGTCCAAGTAAGGATAGATTTGAATTCCTTGTAGCCTGAAGTAAGCTATCACTGGAGCCAGAACCTTTGTGAATACTCTGGGCGCAGTAGATAAGCCAAAGGGCAATGCAGAGAACTGATAATGAGAATTTCCAGCTCGAAAACGCAGATACTTCCTGCAACTTAGTCTTATAGGCACATGAAGGTAAGCTTCCTTGAGATCTAAAGTTACCATCCAGTGATCTTTGCCCAGCAGAGGTAAAAGCTGTTGTAACGTCAACATCTTGAACTTGGGAATGTCCAGATAAGTGTTGAGGATAGATAAATCCAAAATTGGTCTCCACGTGTTCCCCTTCTTTGGTACTAGGAACAGGCGAGAATAAAATCCTAGGCCCCTTTGTGATACAGGGACTGGCTGAATGGCCCCTATTTGGAGTAACTGAGAAATTTGCTTGTGAGCCGCTTTCCTTTGTGGCGGAGGAACGTCTGGCATGCCTTTGAAAGGGGGCAATGTATGGAAATAAAACCTGTAACCGTGGTGAATGATATCCAACACCCATCTGTCTTGAGTAATTAAATCCCAATTTTCTTTGAAAAGAGACAGTCTTCCTCCCAAAGGAGCTGCCAGACGAGAATCTACTGGCAGCTGAAAAGGCAGGTCATTGGGTCTGTTTACGAAAGGACTGACCCCTGCCCTCACCAGAAGTCTGAGCAGGTGAACTCCCTGTTCTAGGCCTAAAAGAACCTTGAGCTCTGCCGCTACCACGACTAGACCTAGCCCTAGACTGGGAATCATAAGCAGGATATGTGCTACCCTTAGTAGGCCAATTTCTACTAAACTTCGGTGGCTGCATCTGCAAAAATCTTTAACAGTTTGCATAGACTTAGCTTTGTCCTCCATTTTCTTTAAAACTGCTTCCACAGGCGAACCAAACAACACATCAGACTGCAAAGGAGCATCCAAAATCCTTGTCTTAACATGCTCAGCTAAATTCTGATCCCTCAACCAGGCATGCCTGCGAAGAACAGAACTAGTTGCAGCCACCCTCGAGGAGGCCTGTACAGCATCAAAACCACATTGCAAAGAATGCTTACCCACTTGTTCAGACACATGAACTAAATCCAGCAACTCTTTACACTCAATACCTTCCGCCAAAGCATCCACCTTAGATTTCAGTTGTGAAAGGAGATAATTTTGATATTTTAGCATGTGAAACTGACAATTCAACGCCCTCATGGCTAAAGTGGAAGAAGTATACACTTTCTTTCCCCATCTATCCAAAGCCCTTGCCTCTTTATCAGTGGGAACAGGGTTTTTAACCACAGAGGCCTTAACACCTTTAGGTCCCTGAGAAACAGTCTCCGGGTCTGCCCTGGGACTCTTAAAAAGATACTTATGAGCTTCAGGCACCCTATAGTACCTATCAGGTTTAACAGGAGCAGGAGGCAAAGAATCAGGGTTCAGGGAAGCCTCTGCAAAAACATCTTCCACCACATTCAACACAGGAGGTATAGCTAAGGGCCTATGCTGGGGTAAAAACAAGAATTCCCTAAGCCTTTTCCTGGAATCAGAGTAATCCTGGCCTTCCCATTTAAAGTGCTCCCTCATGGAATGCAGAGTCTCTGAAAATGAGAAATCCTCAGGAGGAGAAGCTGTAGGAGTGGAATCATCCACATCAGAATCAGAATAAGGAGGGTACTCCTGCAAATCTTCCGCAGAAGACTCAGAAGCCTCTGAACACTGTTCAAAACTATCAAACTCAGGTTCCACCCTAGGCCTCTTATCAGGGGGGGGCATAGAACCTCTAATCATAGTAATCAAATCTTCTGCCATTTTAAGCATATGTTTCTTAGGCACAGAGCCTGAAGTGCTAGGAGAAGCCCCCACTGAAGCTAAACCTGGCCTACCTCTCAAAGAAGTTTTGGAAACAGAAGGAGAGGCTCTAACTACCTTAGGAAGAGAGGGAAGAACAGTTACCTGAGAAGCCCCCTCAGCCTGGCCTACCTCCTGAGAAGGCACATCCTGTAACAGTAAAGTCTCTGCCTGAGACTCCAAAGAAACTCCTGGCAAAACCTCTGGCTCCACTGAGCCTTCTAAAGAACCGGCGTCCGGGACTGCGGTTCATCAACCCTAAACTTCGCTGTTTTGTCCTTGCGCTTTTGGATCGAAGCGTCGGAGCATCCGACGGCATTTTATAATTGCAACGCTTCCCAAACACTAACCTGGCACAGTCTAACCTTCTCTTAATAGTGCGTTTGTTAAACCTAGCACAAAAGCGGCATGCAACAACGTCGTGCTCAGGCCCTAAACAAGGTATACACAAGGTATGGTAATCCCTATGAGGTATCTGTTTCCCACAAGAAATACAGTTATTCACTTTTTCTGACATCCGGTTAAATACTGAGGCAAGAAAAAACCAAAATGTTCCCCAACGGGGTACTTAGCCAACTTTGATTCGGTCTGAAACTCCGAATTCAGAAAATTTCAGAACGCCAACCTGCACTCGCAAAACTGCTTCTGCATCGGACCACGCGGCAAAAAAGACTGAGGATATGACGTCGGTCATGCGCATTAGTACCCTGACGTACTGACGTCAGTCTAATGCGCCCTGACCGACGTCAGCCATATACTTTGGTATTCGGGCCGACTGGACAGCGGACTACCCAATAGTTAGGACTGCAGCAATGTGGAACGAAGAACATCTGGCACTACCTCATATCATCACACTGCTCCCCTCTTTGAAGACTCAAGCAAGTTTCTGAAGTTCTCAAGTGACCCTGGAGAAACATTGCTCGAAAAGAATAAGCCTGTCTGGGAAAACATTAACCCATAACCCTGTCTTGAAGAGTCCATCGGCATTAGACCTGCTGACCCCACTCCTGAAACAAGGTTCCCCGTGAACATGTCTCCAAACTCTGCTTGGATTTCTTGGACCTGTGTAGGGGATAGTTGTTGGGACACTGCTATCCCCTCCCACTAAGGTGTCAGTCTGAGCCTCAACGAAGAGATCAGTCATCAGATTCCCCTCAGACTCCTCCTGCCACCCACTGCAAATACTTAGCACCAGGGTCTCCCTATCATGGTAAGTCTTCATCGTGTTAACATGGTACTGTTTGTGCTCCTGCCTAGCAGGTTTACCATGTAGTTATCACCGACCTTCCTTATCACTTTGAAGTCCCCCCAAGCTGCCTGTAGCTTACTGTGTGACAGGAATAAGCACCATAACCTGCTGTCTCACAGCATGCTCTCGGGCTCTAGCATTCCTGCCATACCAAAACTATTTCTGCTGTTGGGCCCCTGCCAGGTTCTCCTGGGCCAAACCCATAAGCTCCCCAAGCCTTGTCCTGAGGTTCAGGACACATGTCACAATAGACTCCTTGTGGGATTCACACTCATCCTCCCACTTATCATGAATCAAATCTAAAGACCCCCTCACCCTATGCCCATATAGCAACTCAGAGTGAAAAACCTGTGGATTCCTGGGGTACCTTTCTGTATACAAACAGCAGATGGGGTAAATATTTGTCACAGTCCCCTCAAACTGGTCTGCAAATGCCTGTAGCATGGTCTTTAGTGTAGAGTTTAACCTCACCAGAAAACCATTAGTCTAGGGGTGGTCTTTAGGTTCTTTACTCCATAGCACTCCCACAGACAAACCAGCAGATTTGTCATAAAACTGGTACCTCTCTCGGTCAGTATTTCTCTCTGGAAACCTATCCTGCTGAAAATCTCTAACAAACTGTTTTCCACCTTCTTTGCCTCAACAGAGCACAAAGGCACCACCTCAGGGTATCTAGTAGTATAATCTACTACCAACAGGATACAATTCTTCCCTGTGGAACATGTTGTACTCAAAGGCCCTACAATATCCATAGCTACCCTCAAAAACAGCTCAATTACAAGCAAATGTATCAAAGGAGGTCTGACCTAGTCTCCTACATTGTCTACTTTTTTGGCACTGCTTTCCCATCCTGTAGTACCCTGTTGCATTCTTTGCAATACCAGGCCAATAAAGTTCTGCATAATATTTATCTTGGTATGCTTTATGCCCATATGACCTGCAAAAGGAATATCATGGGCTATAGCTAGAAGTGCCAGACGTCACACTCTGGGCACTACCAATTGCTGTCACCCTTTAGCCATCACTCAGGGGACCACTCTCTATGCAGTAACCCTTTAAGTATACACACTCCCCTTCTCCTTGAGAATCAGGTGCTTCCCTAGCTACCTACCCTCAATCCTCAGTGCAGGGTCCGACAGTTCTACCTTTGTGACCCTTCCCAGCTCCCCTTCCATAGGAAGTCTGGTATTCTCTGACAGCAGTGCCTCACTGTCAGCCTGGGTACTACCACTCACCTCTGCCCATGTAATCAATTTGTCCAAGTGAACACCATACCTACCAGCTTCGGTGGCTCACCTTTAGGCTCACTGCTAAAGGGTAGCTCCATCCCTGAAATAGTCATGTCAGCAGCCCTGGTTTCAGCTGTGGGGTATATCTGCATCTCCCCCAGGCTACCAGCCCCAGATGCCTCTCTCCAAGCCTGACTGTGTGCAACTGCATGCACACAAGTTACTGCATTATCAAAATCATTCTCTATAAGGACATCTACAGGGCTATCCTCAAACACACCTACTTGCTTGTTTCCATTTCCACCCTCCCATTCAAGGTGAATCCTGGCTAAAGGCATTTGGAATGGGGTCCTTCCCAAAGCTTTGACTGAAGTAGACTACAAAAGCAAGTACTGCTCCTCTTTAACCACTACAGGCTTCACAATGGTTATGTCAGAGGCTGTCGCTCTCTCAGCATTGGCTTGTTTTCCATCGACTAAGATAGGATAAAAACTCTGGTACCTCTATTGTATCCAGATAACTTACCACTGGCACATTTATTCGCAGTTGCTGGCTCCTCCACTTTTTGTTCACCATCTTGCCTCAGTGGACATCTGTATGCTACATGGCCCCTCTAGTTACATTTAAAACATCTAAACCTTGATCCTGTCAGTGTACTTGAACTAGCAGCTTCCCCTGTAACTGGTGGACTCTGTTGGGGTGGGTTATGCTACCCATCACAGGTTCCCTTGTATCCATATGCAGCACTGGATATCCCTTCTGTGCAGTGATGCCCTGCTTGCTAAGTAGAGATTCCCCTTTCTCTCCAGCTCATCTGCAGTGTTACACTCCCAGTCTGCCAAACAGATTCTCATTTCTTCAGGCTAAGGGCTTGTTCCCTCACTAAAAGGTCTGTTAGCCTTTCAAATGTGGTCACTGGACACCCTCTCACGCACCTATGAAAATAAGTGCTTAACTCAGCAATATAATCCCATACACTTTCATCTGCCTTGCGTCTATGCTCACAAAACTGTTTTCTGTAACCTTCAGGTGTTAAATTAAAACATTCAAATAAACACAGTTTTACTTTATCATAGTTTAATCAATCAATAGCAGGCAATTTAGAAACAGTAGTTACAGCTTTACAATGGAGTAAGGGAGGGGGGTCAGGAACCACACCAAAAGAATTTGGTCAACATTATACTGTTTACATATGCTTTCCAATATATGAATAAAACTATGAAAATTATCAACCTCTCTAAACTATGGAAGAAATTTACTGAAATTTATTGCTTCTGAGGTTCGGTTATTCCCTTTCAAATGACCTCGATGAAGAGTCAGCGTCTCTTCCATTTTGGTGCGGTTTCTCATTTTCTTCAGCCTCCAAATGCCGCAGTCTCTCTGCTAATTCTAATTCCATCTGTTTCTCCTTTTCTTTGGCATCCAAATGCTGCAGTCTTTCTGCTGCTTCTAATTTCATCTGTTTCTCCTTTTCCTTGGCCTCCAAATGCTGCAGTCTCTGTGCTACTTCTAATTCCAAACATTTAGCGTCCATTTCAAGACTCTAACTCCAGACAGATTTTAAGTCTTATGAGGAAAAGGTGAACTCTCCTGTTTCTGAGAGCTACAAATCCCCATCACCAGACTGGTTGTCTTCCTGGTTGCTGGTTTGAGCTGTAATGAAGGCTGAAATCATATCCTCTCTAGTCAGGTTGGCATGCACCAGCCCTTTGGCTTCGCACATCTTGGCTAACTGGTTCTTTGTAAAGCTTGCCATAACCCTCTGCTGACATCTTTGCCTACTTTCCCCGACTAAACTAAACTAACATAAAATAAATAAAACTGTTGTGAAAATGAAACTCTACATTTACCGTGTGCCTGCTGAGAGCACACATGCCTTCGATGACAACTGCCTCCAATATGTGACATTCCTCCTATGGGCCAGTTATCAAGGAGTCTCAGGCCTCACCATGGACACCGGTGGGGGGACACTCACTTGGAACACAGATAGATACACATGGCATTCCCAGATATAGATCTCTGCACCAAGCACAATATCCTTAAGAGCACACAGGAAGCACACTCAGTCCAGTAGCTGGGTTTCCCTCTCTTTCTCCAGGCCCCTAATAAGACACCCCACTGACACAGCTGTAGAGTTGAGTTCTCAGCCGAGTGTTCTAAGTCAAGGCCTCCACCACTCTCTCAGTGAAACCAGTGCTGTGCCCCTGCTCCAAGAAGCACACACACACACACACACACACACACACACACACACACACACACACACACACACACACACACACACACACACACACACACACACACACACCTGGGAAAGACTGCCACAAATTTACCAGCTCTGCTATGCTTTGCCCAGACTATAAGGTAGTTACACTGCCACCAGCCAGCTACTTAAGGCCCTTACAAGGGTACCCAATTATAATGAGTATATAATAATACAAATGGTAGTATTTGACCAATGCAGCAAGGCTTTCAGGAAAGGCCACAGTGTCACCAAATAAATATAAGTACTCTCAAAGGTTAAAATATTCCCTAAAAGACCAGCTGCAATGAAAAGTTTAAATATATTTAATAAGTAATAAAAAAACATGAAAATACTGAATATCTATTTACAATAAACACCAGAAGTTCAATCACAGTAAATATTAAAAAAATAACACAGGTGGACAGATTCACATGGATACAAAAAAGTAGTACTTAACTAATCTCATTATATTTTCATGACTGATGTAAAGAATTATCCCTGATTACTTACTAGACCAAGGCAAGATGAAGTTGGTGACTGTTTTTGAAACCTAACAAAGAAGGATCAGACTGTCCTGAGACTTCTCTCATTTAGTATTAAAACATTATTTCAGTGTTGGATTACAGAATGACATCACATACATCTGGTCATCTGACTTCTGGTTTCCACACTACTCCCCTTTACTAGAAACTGAACCAGAATATAGCACATACGTATTACCATACACAGACAGAGCTTTGGTAAGATGTGTTATAGTATCCAGAAGGTATAAAACCATTTCAAAACGTCCACCATTCCAGAGTAGCAATCAGTTCACCCCCAAGGACAAAACGGTAGGATTCCTAGTCCTGGTTTTCACAGACATTTCGTATCTAGCTGCAATAAGAACTAGAAGATACAATCTTTATAGCCTGATCCAGTTAATTTAACTTCAGAATATTTTTCAAAGTTAGCTGGACTGAGAGTAACTCTTCTTTTCCGGTATCCTCTGTTACAATATATTTATTTCAATGGTTACAATACAGTCAGATATGCAAGTGTATTTTTTCTGTCCAGCAGGATCCACTGTTGGTATATTTTTAACACAAGCAGCTTTACAAATACATTATCAACACAAGCATCTGTACAAATAAGTTTGATATACACGACATACAATTCTTTACAAAACTCTAGCTAGCTATGCTGGCACATGTTACACATGCACTGCCCTACTCCCTCTGGCATAGCTTGCACTACCTCACAGTCACACCATACAAAATACCTGTTAGTTACCAGAATCGTGGACCATCCAGCCCAATACCATACTCATGGGCGATTTGAACTACCCCTCGAATAATTGGGAGTATACACGACCACTAACACGCAGGCCCAAAGATTTGACTTTGTAAATTCAAATGCCCTGGGGCAGCTAGTCTGCACATCCATTAGGGGAACTATCCTAGATTTGTTTCTCACAAGCATGGGAGAGCTCTGCAACCCCCCCACCCCCCAAAGTGTGATGGTCTCATTGGTAAGATGAGATCCCAAGTTGATCTCCCGTGAAATAAAGGTAAAAGTAGTCCCTCCACTTAACCCCCAAAACTTTAAGAACTTATCCAAGGTAAATTACCCCATATTAAGGGACAGCATAGCTCATTTCCAAGCCCCACATCCACAAAACACAGAACCTATGCACAGATGTACATAAAAGCCCTATACTTCCATATAAACAACTGCACAAAAATGGCAGTACCAGACCAAAAAACCCAGGTCAAAAGGCAGAAACAAGCCACCCTGGTGGACCTCTGGTATTAAAGGGCTGTACAACAAAAGAAAATCCTGCTGAGAAGTAACAGGGGAATGTGCACAATGGAGAAAAAAAGTCCTTCATTAGTCTAAAGAAGCAAATCAGGGAACTAGTCAAGTCTGTTAAAACAGACTTTGAGATAAAAAAAAATACTCTCCAAAGCTAAGGATAACCATAAGACCTTTTTCAATAAAGTCCACAGTCTTACGGGAATACTCAAAAATGTACATAATTTGTTGTAGATGGCATCATCTATACTCAGCCAGAAAATACAGCAAATATGATAGCCAACAAGTTCAGCTCAAACTTCACCACCTCATCACCCCCAGTTCTCCCCCCAAGAAGTCCCTTATACCACTCCACTGCCAATTATTACCAAAGAACAGATTGCCCTTGTGCTCTTGAAAGCTAAAAACATAGCTTCAATGGGGCCTGACATTATAAGACTGCTTCTTAAACAGCTTAAATTAGGGCTCATCAGGCCCATTAGGATCTCTAATTTAACCATAGCCTCCAGAATGGCTTTGTCTCAATAGACTCCAGAACAGCAACAGTCATCTCTCTACATAAAGGGAGACCATCTACTGAACTGGGAAATTACAGATCCACAAGGTTGACTAGTCTTATATGCAAGACCATGGCATGAATAATCATGAACCTGATAAATAATGACCTCCAATCACTGCACCCAACCCAATTTGGCTTCATCAAGGGCAAGTCTGCCTACTGAATCTGGAGGATTCTTTTGAGAAAATCACCAAGGCAATGAATGAGAGTAAAACTGTACATACCACCTACCTCAACCTGGCCAAGGCACTTGACACAATTCTCCACTCAGGTATTATAAACTCACAAAACTGGAAACAAATCTCTATGTCACCAGATGGAGAGACAACTGGCTCATGGACAGGACATATGTGGTTAAAATGGATGAATCCAGATCCAGCAAGAGGCCAGATACTAGTGGGGTGCCACAGGGGTCAGTGCTGGAACCAATCCTGTTCAGAATCTACTTTCCTGAAGTTGAAGCTAATGTGGAAGACCTCTGGATGACAAGGTTTGCAGACTACAAGCTGGGAGGCAATCAATGAATTCCTCAACGATGTAGATATCTCTCAGAAAGATCTAGATCAGACAAATGATCTGTGCCAGAACAATGGCCTAAAGCTAAATGTGAAAAAAATGCATTACTATACCCTTTAGGAAGTGAAATACCCTTGCAAATTACAGCATCAATTGCACAGCCCTAAGAGGAGGCTCAGAGGTGAGAGATCTAGGTACACAAATAGATAGCAGCTTGAACTTTGACCATCATGGATTCACAGTAATGAGGATGTCCCTCTATATGGGCAAAACTTATACGGCTTCCAGACCCAAGGAAACTGAAGTCCCACCGTACTCAGCCTTCATTAGGCCAATAATCAAGTACAATGTGCCATCTGGCATATGACTAAGCACTTACAGCAATGGAGTGACCTTGTAGATTCCTCACAAAGAAAATACAGGATTTAAACAACATGCTCTGCAGATAGACTAACAGCCCTATCCCTTTACTTGGTCTCCTACTGACTATGAATGAGTGACCTATGCCTGAGCGACAAAGCACTCATAAATCCAGCCCTAATGGAGCTGCTACACATCTGCAAGTCAAACAAAACGAATGTCACCCAATCTAGGGATCTAAACTCAGTCTGCGACTCAAAGAAAACATACTGCAGACACAGATGAGTCTCAGAGATTACCCTTTCTTTGGAACAGCCTTCCTATTCGCATGAAGACAGCTTTTTCCTGGCCCTCTTTAAATGCAGTTTGGATCAATGGATGGGGAATTGCAAATTCACACCTGGGGTAGCACCTATGTCCCCAATGAAAGGGGAAATCTGTAAGATTCACAAGAAACAGACACAAACCCATGCCATCCTCTTGCTCTAGGGGCCATATATTCGGTAACAGCAGTTTATATTGGCTAGGCTTGTCAGGGGTCTTAAGCAGTTTGCCTAATAATCTCGTATAGACCTATGAACCTATAATGGGGATTGACTCAGAAATGCCCAAGCAAAGGTTGTAATGGTAGACTAGGACAACACTGGCTATCCATCAAAACTGATATCATGAAAGTAAACAGAACTTTGGGGGAAACAAACAGATAAATCAAAAAGAAGATAGGATGAATAGTGGCAGTTCTTAAAGAATCAATGGGCAGGGAAAATCAGGAAATGTACAAAAATACAGGATGAAGGTGGCAAATAGAACATCAATTAGAACAAGGAAGCATAAAAGGCAGTTAGAAAAATAAAGAAAAAATAAGGAAAGTGAATAGATTAAATTAACCTGATGAACAAGGTCAGGGCAGCACAGTTGTGCAGTGCTAACACTACTGCTTCACAGTGCTTGGTTCCCTATTTTGCTCCAACTGAGGTGTCTTGTGTGTGAAATCTATATGTTCTAACTCTAAAATGTGGAATTTGGAATCTGCAGCTTAATCCCACATTTCAGAGAACATGTTGACAAAGTTAAGTAGTGATCCTTTAAAATATGTCTGTAGGTGAGCAACTGCGTGTGTGTGTGTGTGTGTGTGTGTGTGTGTGTGTGTGTGTGTGTGTGTGTGTGTGTGTGTGTGCGCGCGTGCACACACCCCCACAGGTGGTGTGACAGACTGACATCCTATCAGACATGAATTTCTTGCATAATGTCCACTGCTTGCTGGCAGAAGCAGCGAACATAAGAAAACAGTGCACAACACACACGAGTTAAGTATTAATACAGTTAGTGTATTTTTACCTCTGGGTTTTCTGCTTCATAGTATACTTTTGGTGGATTTGCTGGTAGAAGCTCCAGCTCTCCTATGACCATGAACAGGATAAAGTAGGTATTGAAGAATGAATGTGTAATGAGACCAATCCTTTTTAATGTCTTCATAAATGCTCTACAAGGAAATAAGTGCCTTTTGCTGATGCTAATGTTATGCAACAAGTTACATACTAGAACACGCAAAAAATTATAACAGACAACCATTCTGACTGAATTGTCTGATGCTGTAGTTTAATTTCCATGCAAAATAATGCATTTTCAAATTAAACACAAGAAAGGAATGCACAAGAACAGGACAATTAGAAATGCAAAATGGAATGGGACTTCAGGCAGAAGTAAACAGGGTAACGTCTGGGTAGGAGCTCAGTGCATGCATGCAATGTAGACATAATAGAATCATAGAAAAATGCATACTGCAACACTATATATATATATATATATATATATATATATATATATATGTATATATATATATATATATATATATATATATATATATATATATGTATATATATATTTATTTAGGAAGAAACTCGAACAGCTTGATATATACAGTCCTGAAAAAGGAAAGCATAAGCCAAACTTGACAAAGTACATTAAAAGAATCCAGACCTGAAGTGGATACAACCTTAAGATAATTGGGACCAGCAGCACAAAATGTGAGGATACAACACTGATGACCAAGGAAGACATCAAGTGGTATTTCACATAAAGAACACTGACTGAAAAAGCCTTCTCACTGAGGAAGTGCACATGGGATGATATAAGACATTTTTAGAAGAATATGAGGGGAAAAAAAGATATAGATAGGAGTTGCAGATTATTCAGTAGGTAGGAAAACAGTAGCCTTCACAAGGCAAAGTTTAGCCCAGTGGGTACCATCTTTCAAAACCAGATTTACCAGAACAGGAATATACAATCTGAATACAAAAGTAGATTCAAAGGAGCCATGAAGTACTGTTTTTCAGAAAGTGTGGTGGATGGTTGAAAAGTCCTAAAAATGTACATGAATTCAGTACAAGACAGTAGTTATTATGGGTGAGTAAACAAAATTACCGCTGGTTAAGTAGCATTTAAACTAATCACACACAGGAGAGATGATTTATGTAGACCAAGCAATACTAATCAGTCATCAAAAAAGAAGTTATGTACTCACCACAACACTCCATCTGAATAGTTAGACTTCATTTGTCATCAACCTGTGGGTTTCGGATCAGACATGGATCCGAGCCGGCAGCTTTCCAAGATAAGACCCGAGCTCCAAGCTCCTCCCCTTACCCATACTACACTGCAACTTCCTTCCAACCCTCACATCGAGTTTGCCACCCACCACGTGACACAAATCAACCCAAGAGAAATAACCTGACCTGTTCACACAGACTAAGCTTACAAAACCCAGCAAGTCTAAGTCCAAGGACTATCGCAAACCACCAAGGTCAGGGGGAAGGAGGGAGGGAAGGTTGATGACAAATGAAGTCTAACTACTCAGATGGAAAGTTATGGTGAGTACATAACTTCTTTCTCTGAAGTAGTTAACTTCATTTGATCATCAACCTGTGAGATAGAGTCCCCAGCTACCAAAAAACTTTGGGAGGCCCTTATGGAAGGATATTCCGGAGCACTGCAGAACCAAAAAAAGCCCTTCCTCTAGATACCATGTCCAACTTATAATGAGTAATAAAAGTGTGAGGGGAAGCCCAGGTAGCTGCTGAACAAATGTCATCCAGAGAAACTCTGGACCAGAAAGCAGCAGAAGTAGCCATAGAATGAGTAGAATGAGCATGAACCATGTCTGGTTCTGGTAATTCATGATCCTTGTACACTTGCAAAATACAAAGTGAAATCCATCTAGCAATAGTCACCTTAGAAACTGGCTTCCCCAAAAAGGGCTTGGCAAAGGAAACAAATAACTGATCAGACATACGAAAGGGTTTAGTCCTATGTAAATAAAAGTGTAACTGTCTGTGGACATGCAGCAAATGAAGTTTGTATTCCCCTTTGTTTTGAAAATTTGGGAAAAATATTGGGAGATTAATAGACTGATTGATATTTGACTCTGAAGCAACTTTAAACTTTGAAGTCTGATGAAGGGTTGGAGAACCCGAAAGCGCTTACTTTTGTGTACTTTTATTGTCTTTTTTCTTGCTTAGGGAGGAAAGAAGGATGAAAGTCTTACAAATCCTAGAAGCAGCTAGTGAACCTGAACTTTCTCCTACATGAAAGAGGGATATAGCCGCCAGCTGGACCTTAACAGTGGAAGAACTGTCCCCCTGCTGGAATATCTGAGACAGAAATACTAAGACAGCTGGAATTGGGGCAGTAAACGGATCCAAATCTCTCTGAGAAGCCCAGATGGAAAAACGCTTCCATTTACTATGGTACACCTTTCGGGTGGAGGACTTGTGCGCCGCCACCAGAATGGACTTAACAGAAAAGAACCAAAATCAAAACTATAAACTTGTAAAGCAACAAAAAGTGTACCAAACATAGAAGGAATCCTAGGTGCTAACATGGTGATGTATTGTAAGGTGTCATTATCAATGATGCCCTCTAAAAAGAGATCCTCTAATGTCACTTTGATCTTACTATAGGCTCTATTTACCTCATTGGTACTAGCTTCCACATAGGAGTCTGAGTGTAAATGTTGAACCATTTTATTTTCATATGCATATTGATCCATGAAAATCAACCCACCTCCTTTATCCGGTGCCATCACTCTGATGTTACAGTCATTAAGCATCTGAATAAATGCAAATTCATCTTTAGTAATATTGCAACCAGATTTAACCCCAACCCTAGTGGTGGGTTTATTTTCTTTGACCATGGCCCTCAGATCAAGTTCACATAGTTTTTCGAACATACCAAGAAAGCCAGTTAACGGTGGGTTGAAAACACTAGAAACTCTTAATGGGCTAAGAAGTGATGGGGTGTTCCCCAACATGCATGCTAAGTTTAATTTCCGGACAAAAAGTTGATGGATTAGGTGAAAACTTTCTCAAAGTGAATTTTTTGAGTAAATGAATTTTTGAGAAAATCTTTTTAAACACTGTTAATCACTTTACGTATTATTTGTCAATTAACTAAGCACCAATCAAGTTAATTATGTCAATGCTGTTACGAATACATAAGAAGTGTGTTTCAAACAAGTTGTTGTCTGATGAAGGTGGGGAGATTGCTCTCTATCGAAAGTGCTTACTTTTAAATAAATCGTTATTGTTTTTGCAGAATTTGTGGTCCAGTCTGCTTGCTTAGCTCGTCTTTTGCCACTTTTTGTTGCTTAACAGAAGAGAGTCCGGGAGTCCTGGCAATTCATGGAACTAGAGCAACTAAGCAGTAAGCTTGAGGATGTCCAGATTCGGAGGAGGAATTCCGGAGGGATGACAAATGAAATCCTGAATGGGATCTAAGATCCAGGCCGGAGCTACTAGAGGAGACCGCAGGCAAGGGAACCAAACTTGACGAGGCCAGAATGGGGCTATGAGTATAATCCTGCTCCCCAACCGACGAGCTTTCTGCAAGAAATTTGTCATTAGAGGTATTGGGGGACACACAAAGAAGACCAGGTGGCCAAGCATGGACAAGAGCATCTCTGGGGGCTTCCACCCCGAGGAGGAATTAGAGTGAAAAACTCACTGCACTTCGCTTTGGACGGCGATGCGAAGAGATCGCAAGGCTGACCCCACTTGAGGAAGATCTGTTCCAATAAACAAGGGTTCAGAGATCATTCGTAGGGTAAAAGGATAGTCCTGCTCAGTTTGTCTGCCAAAATGTTGGACTGACCCAGAATGTGCATTGCTATCAGAAAAACAGTTAGTGGAGATTGCCCATTCCCACACTCTCATGGCCTCTTGACAAAGCGGGTAGGACTGATTCCCCCGTTTGTTGATATACCAGACCACTGACATTGTTGTCTGAATGAATTTCAATTATTCCCAGAGGAAGAGAAGCATGAAGGGCCTGCAACGCTAGGACCGCCCTCATTTCTAGAACACTGATATGCAGAACAGTGTCGTTCTGGGGCCACGTGCCTTGGACAGTCCCGCCCGTCCAGTACTCCCCCACCCTAGACGGGAGGCATCTGTGGTCACCGTGGCTTGGGATGGGGTCACAATAAAGGGGCGTCCTTCTTGAAGATCCTGGGATTGATGCCACCAGATGAGGGAAGTCTTGCACAACTTGCTTAGAGGAATCGGGTAACGTAAGGGCTGGTATAACAGAGACCACTGAACTTGTAACGTTCACTGTAACACTCATGTGTAGACATGCACAAGGAACCAGATTTATAGCTTCTGCCATAGACCCTAAGGCCCTCAGAACTAGTTCTGCTGGGGGTGAAGATGTCTGAAGTGCCAATACACGAAGGGTCAGGCTCCGAAATCTGTCTGGAGTCAAAAATACCCTGGCCTGGACAGAATCGATTCTTACCCCTATGAAGTCCAGAATCTTAATGGCCTAATGAGAGGATTTTGCAATGCTTATTATGATACCTAGTAAATTTGACAGTTGAAGGAAAAAATTTCTGGCTTGAACAAGTAGATGCCTGGAGGGGGCGGTGAAAAGCCAATCGTCCAGGTACGGAAAGACCTGAATGCCCTGAAGTCTCAGGTGGGCTGCTACAATTGCCATGACCTTGGCAAACACCCTGGGGGCTGTGGTGAGAAAGAAGGATAGGAACCTGAAGTGGTACTGACTGGCTCCATGCTAAAAGCAGAGAAGCCTCCTGGATAGTCTGTCCATCATGATGTGGTAATATGCATCCTTGAGGTGTACAGAGCACAACCAGTCTTCCTCCTGCAAGAACGGCAAGATGGACTGTAAGGTGACCATCTGGAACTTCTCCTTGGCAACAGCCAGGTTCAACGTGAATAGGTCGAGAATCGGCCTCAAGTCCCCCGATATTTTTGGTACCAAAAAGAACCTGGAATAGATGCCTGACGCAGACTGATCTGGGGGGACCAGCTGGATTGTGCTTTTGTTTAGCAGCTTTTCTATTTCCAAAGCTGCCACCTCCCTTTGAGAGGGTAGAACATCTGGGAGATGCTTTGGAGGTAAGGAACTGGTCAGAAAGGGAATGGAATAACCTCTGGATATTATCCGAAGCACCCAGCAGTCTGACGTTATGGACTCCCATTGAGCTAGATGCTTCAAAAACGCCCCCCCGACTGCCTCCAGAGTGGAGAAGTCGGTCAACCCCTCAGGGCTGCTGCACAGGTTGATCTGAGAATGGTTCCCATGACCTAAAATTCTTCGGTCCCCGGCTGCCTATGCGCCGGCATCCACCTTGTCCCCTCTGCCTCTAGGGAAAAAGGAGCCCTGAGCATCCTGGGAAAACTGAGACTTCCTGAACCACATCTTTTGCCTTCACTGATTCTTGGAAAAGGATCTTTGAGGGTTAGAGAAGCGGAACCAGACGGCCGACAGAATCTTTGTTCGTCCCTCTCACTCTGGACTAGCGTATATCGGATGGTCTTCCTGAACAGGGTCAAACCGTCAAAAGGAGCATTCACAAAAGACCCCTTGAAAGGTTCAGCAAAATCGCAAAGCCAGAGCCAGGCGTGATGCCTTATGACAATGCCAGACCCAGCCACCCTATTGGCTCCCTCGGTGGCATGAGAGAGTAGGCGCATGGACATGTTAGTCAACAACTTAAGAGTGGCCATACGTGCAGAGAATGAACATTTATCCTTGGCCAAAATTGACTGTGGGGGAGACTCAGAGTACTCTTTCACAAGGTCACACTGAAGTCTGATCACATGGGCCATGTAGTTCAACACCCTTATCGCAAAGGTAGCTGAAGCATAAGTCTGCTTTCCGAGTCGATCCAATGCCCTAGACTCCTTGTCTGGTGGATGGACCGAGGAACTCTCCTGAGCCAGTTCCCTTTTAGTGGCCGCCGCCACCACAATGGCATACATTGGGGGAACCCTTACTTCATGCAGGCTTATCCATAGGTGGGCTCAAAATCTTGCCTGTCCTTTTTGGTATAGGTTCTACAGTGTCCGGCTCCTTCCAAGCTCTGGTGGTAATGAGGTCCACCAGAGGATCAGCCGGGGGAACACACACCCAAGAGGTAGATGGGCCTGCGTCAAATGCCTCAAGGAATACTGACTCATGCGAGGAAGGCTTTTGGGTAGACCAATCTCCCTGCTGACGCAGGATTTCCATTACATCTCTAAATGAGACATTCTCGGGAGGTGATCTGGGGGAGCCTTCCCTTTCCTCAAAGTCAGTAACCTCTGTGAGGGGACTCGGGGAAGTCCAAGTGCCTCCACTTGCATTTGCGAGGAATCTCCTCGGGGGGCTCTCTGGGGAGGGCTCACAAAGAGCTTCATATTCCTTAAGGGGAACCGTGTGGGTCGTGTCAGACACAGGCTGTCCCTAAGAAGACAGGATGACAAAAGACACGCAGCAGCGAGGGAGCAGGGATGGACTGTGAGGAAAGAGTGAGGGGTCTCGATCCTCCTGCAAGAACCCTCTCCACAATGTCAAAGGCCAAAGGGGAACCGGATTCTTCTAAAACTAGAAGAATGAGTAACCATGCCCCTCGGATCAGACGAAGGGATCGGAGCCAAACCCGGAACAGACTGACCCAGAGAAATGGTATGTCCCGACCATAACAGAGCCGATGAAGCACTCACCCCCCCGGATCAGATGCCCAAATCATGGCTCCAAGAGCTTGGATCCGAATCCATAGGATCTGACATACTAGAAGGCATGGGTGGCGTCAAGGTTGGGGGAACCATCAGCGCAGACCCCCTAACCCCCCTCGGATCCAGGGACTCCAAATCTCGGGGATGGATCGGAGAAGAAGCTATTGGGGCAAACATTGGAGCTGAACTTCCCGCTCCAGCGAGAGGGAGACAGCAACACTTCCATCTGCAACTGAGTCTATATAAACCTTCTCATCATTCAGTCCATGTCAGCCTCTGAGAGGCTTCTTGTAGATCTGGAGGATGCCAGCGCCACCAGCCAAGAGAGCCAAGGCATGACTACCTCAAAGCAGGCCGAACCTCCTCCTCCGGCTCCAGAGAAAATCTAGGGGATCGGCACCAAGGGGAAGACGGCTTAGAAGTCTTGACTAGGGTAGAAACAACTTTAATTGGAGGACCCGAAAGATCCGACGGATCTGCTGGTCTCTTACGACCCCTATCTTTTTCTCTCCCTCTTTCTCTGTCTCTCTCTCTCTCTCTATGCTTTTCCTTCCTGGCCTCTTTGTTACCCTGTTTGATATGGGAGTGAGTCCCAGATAGGGAAGGAGGACCTGAAGCGGATACAGCCACAGCCGCGGCTGTAGACGAAGAAGAGGAAGAAATAGCTTCTGCTGGGAGAAGCCCAGCTAAAATTAACTTAGTACTGCGGTCCCGCAGGGCCCATTGGATTAAAGGCTGCACAGGTTTTGCAGCCTGAAGAAAGGTGGGAACCCCTAAACACACGACACACAGAGTGTGGCCATCAGCCGGAGACAACTTATGGCCACACTAAGTGCATTTTGAGAAAGTTGGCTTTTGGGGGTCTGACACCTCAATCCCCACAACACAAAATACGGCTAACTAAAGCCCTACCTACAATCACACTACACACAGCTAAGGTGGGAAAGGGAGGCCTACACTAACAAAACCACAAGTTTACTTTTTTTTTTTGTATTTGCCTTAACGGAGAACCTGAGGGGAGGTAAAGGAGAAGGTAAACATTACACACAAACACTAAAACTAACTTTTTAACAGTTGAAGTAAGGAAACCCTACTCTACCTGCCTGGAGCTCAGAGATCACGTCTTGGCAAAGCCACGGCAAACGAGATCTGGGGGTTAGAAGGGGGTTGCAGTGTAGCATGGGTAAGGGGAGGAACTTGAAGCTCAGATCTTAGCTTGGAAAGCTGCCGGCTTGGATCCATGCCAGATCTGAAACCCACAGGTTGATTATCAAATTAAGTTAACTACTTCAGATTATGGGTTTCAGAATGTCAATGTGAAAGGCATCAAGCAGTTTAAAAAAAAAACTTACTGAGAAGGTACTGCCACCTTTTGGTCAGTGCTGTACATACTAAAAAGAGAAAAATATATACAAATAAGTGTAAGAGGCAGGAAAATATGTCAGCCAGTCCTTCCTGACTGCCACAACAATTACCCTCTAAATGTTTCTATTGGTCTTATCCTGGTGCAGGAGGGGAAATCAAGCCTAACCTGCTATGAGGAAATGACCAGATATATGGACAGCATATCTATTTTCTGTAACATTTCTAATATAAGATGCAAGTTAAAGTACCCTTTCTATTACATGGGTTTACATTTAAACAAAATAAAAATAAAATAAGAGTATCTTAGCATGACATCTCATCTGCAAGAGCACCCTCTCCTTTATGGATTCTATGGTTGGGTACATGCCTTCCACAGTCAGAAGATGGCACCAGTTTCCCTGAAGTTTCAGTACTCATGTAAGGCTTGCATTTGAAATGACACATGGTCTGAAGGTGTCATCTTCAGCGCCTGCCAGTTTTCACTCAACCACTAACAATCACCTTCAGTACCTTTATGCAAATCAACAGACAACAGCAATTAAGATTTAGTACTCTTATTGATGAGAAGTGACAGCACTACATGCCTGTGTGACTTAAAGGGAACTCCAATAAGTGAGGCTGGCAGGAAGAAACCATAATGGAAGAGTAGAAGAGCATACCTGAACCATCAAGGTGGGTCCTCCCACAGAACAACCAATATGGTAAGTATCTGTTATATCTAACATTCAGGACTATCCCCTGCAGTCCCAGTGTACCGCTCAACAAGAAAGACTGAAGAAAATGGCACTGGCTGCATCTTTTATACCCTTGGCGCACTGACATCAGGGAGGAGGCGATCGCAACCGACGCAGGACCTAGACTTTGGAACTCGGGCCGATTGAGGGTAGCCTGACAGCAGGATAACCCAATTGTAATGACTGCAACAGTGAAACACGAACATTAGTAAGTTGCAAGGGTGGAAGCAACCAGAGGATCACAGCAGAACAAGTCCAAGTCCTTAAACACAGTACCTGGCACAAAAGACAGACTACCAGAATCATGGATGAGCCAAAACACTTGGAGAAAGTACAGTTGTGTTAAATCCTACGATAACAATAGATGCCCTGCCAAGGGTAGCTCAACATCTGACCAGTATAACAAAGCCTTATCCTTAAACAAAACAAAACAAAAAAAAAAAAAGACAAAAAAAGGTCGTATGTCACACATATGCTCCCCACTCATGGTATAGAAAATAAAGCTAACATACGGACATACATACCTCAGAACTAAAAAGCACCAGGAGGAACAACAGTCCAAGGAGAAAAGGAGAAACGTCCATTCAGAAAGAAAAAAAAGAGTGGAGAAAAAGGAGGGAGGGAGGGGATGAATACTGCAACAGTGAAGGGAATGACATCTATTGTTATGGCAAGATTTTACACAATTGTACTATCCTTCCATATCACTGTTGCAGTATTCTTTATTAAAGGGAGAGTACAAAAGCTCAAGAGAAAACTTGGGAGAAGGAAGGCTCAAGCAGGGCCCTCAAGAAACCCATGCAGGATAGCTCTGCTAAATCCATCTCTAGCCCTGGAAACCACATCCAGCTTGTAATGTTTACTTAAGGTAAGGACAGAAGTCAGATTAGCAGCCTCAAGGACGGAATTAGTATGCAATCTTTTGAAAAAAAAAAACACCAGGAGCCACCACAACCCTGGCAGAATGAGCATTTACAGAAGCAGAAATGCTCTTCCCATGAAAAGAGTAACAAGAAGAAATGGCCTTAGAGAACCATGAAGAAATGGTTTGCTTAGAAACAAGCCAAACCTAGAGACCTAGGATGAAAAGAAACAAGAAGTTGCTCAGATTTGCAAATGGCCTTAGACTTATCCAAATAATATCTGAGCTGTCTATGCAAATCCAAGGTATGAAGAACCTTCTCACTGACAGATTGAGGAGAAAGAAAAAAAAAAGGAGGCAAATTAACAGACTAAGAGACAATTCATTAACCACGTTGGGCATAAAAGGATTAGTATGAAGAGACACCCTGTCCTTACTAAAAAATAAAGTACAGCCATAACAACCTGAAGCGCAGACATCCTCCTAGCTGAAGCAAGGGCCAAAAGAAGAACAGTCTTCCATATACAATGTTGCAAGGAAGTTAAAAAGCTGCAGTCTCAAAAGGAGCTGGAGTCAAATTTTCAAGAACAAAATTAAAGGTCCCAGGAAGGAAGAATACGCTTTCCAGGAGGCCTAATATGCAGAATGCCTTTAAAAATTGTTTGACCTCAAACCTAGACCAAAGGAGGAGTTCAAAGGCAGACAAGCAGAAATAGCAGAATGGTGAGCTTTAACTGAAGAGTATGCCAACCCAGCATTGAGCAATTCACACAAGAGAACCAGAGGAACCTACAAATAAAGTGGCTCATGGTTATGATACAAGGCACCAGAGAGAAAATAGCTTCCATTTGGACAGGTAAGATATCTTGGTAGTGGGTTTCCTGGCCTCCTGCAGAACCTGTAGCACATCCTTGGGGAAATAAAGGTGCCTTAAAGGGATCAAAACCCTATTACCCACAGTGTCAGATGAAGAGAGGACAAGTGAGGATGGATGAGAGACCCCTTATCTTGTACGAATAGGTCCACCCTGTGAGGTAATGTGGTGACTGCCCTGGGCTAGATGCAGAAGAAACCAATGCTGTCTGGGCCAAAACGAAGTCACCAACAAGACTTTGGGGGAGTCCTATTCTATCTTGAGCAGGACTCTCAGTATGACAGGAAGGGAAGGGAAAGCATAAACATCCCCTTCAAAGAAAAAGAGAAGGCATCCACTTTCCATGGTAGAGGACTTAGGACTCTGATGCAAAAGAGAGGAAGCTGTCTGTTCAGAGGGGAAGCAAAAGATGTGCCTGAGGAATACCCCACTGGTGGACAATGTCCAGAAACACATCTATGTAAAGCATTCACTCATGAGTCTGTGCTACGGACCTGCTCAGAGAGTCCGCCACAATGTTTTCTTCAGAAGGAATACAAATAGCCTGAAGAGTCGCCTGATATTAGACAGACCGATCCCAAACCTTAAGTGCTAGTCTGCACAGGAGGTAAGACTGTGTACCCCTTTGCTGGTTGATGTATCACATCACTGTGGTATTCTCGGCAATAATTTTGAGAGGCCCTGGAAGAAAACAGGATATTTGGGAGGAGGAAGGCCCAGCAGTATGGAAAGTGTAAAGAGCAAGAAGGAGAGCTCTCATCTCCTTGATGGTGAAATTATCTGCCCGCTGGTGAAGGAGCTAAAGACCCTGAACTTTATAAATTTATAAATTTTCTTCAAGGGACAGGAACTGAATAGAGAAGAACTGAGTAGAAAAAGCCTGTTTAATCCACCAGTTAATCAGACATTAAAAATTTTTGAGGAGCTGGTGGAAAGTAAAGTTAGGAATCTTGACATTAAAGGCAGGGTTAGTTAGAACCTTTCAGAAGAAGAAACATCTTTACTTGAACAGTTGAGAGAAGAAAAATGTAGAGTAATGAAGCCTGACAATGGTGGAGGGGTGGTGTTAATGTGTAATGATGATTATGACAACTATTTAACATCCTGCAAGTCCCAGAACACTACACGACAGTTTCTCGTAATGAGATCAATACTGCTTATGCTAAAATTAATTTTTACTTGGACCATTTATTGCAGGGGAGTTTTAATGAACAAGCTATACATTTTTTTACATGTAGAGAAACCCAAGATTCCTTGCATATTTGGTATCCCTAAAACCCATAAAGGGATCAACAATATGAAATTCAGACCTATTGTGGCTGGTGCAGGGAGCATTACTGAACCTCTATTTTTATAGATTCTCAGTTAAAAAAGTTCTTGAACTCTGTGATGCACATAACGAAGGACTCTTGGGATTCTTTGAGAAGGATTTCTAAAGATAAATATGGTCTGGAGGTTTGGTTAGTCACTATTGATGTGGTTGAGGTGTTTCCAAGCATACCGCACCACAAGGGTTTAGAATGGTTTGGTGAAAGTTTGTTAACAGAATCAGGGTTGGACAGGAACACCCTAAACTTGATTGTGGATTTTTTGGACACCATCCTTAGAAATAACTTTATTCACTTTAACAGTGAGTTTTACCAACAAAGGAAAGGTGTTGCGATGGGAGCCACTTGTGCCCCCCTATATGCTAACTGTGTTTTGTACTACTGGGAACAAAAATTTGTTCTTAACACAGATTGGCGGGGTTACATCACATTCTACACCCATTACTTGGATGATATTTGTTTACTGTGGGATGAGCCTAGAACGAAATTTGATGATTTTATGGTGTATCTTAACCAAACTACTGATTTCCTGGCCTTTACATACACAGTTAGTGATTTTTCCATGAATTATTCAGACATTACACTTTATAAGGCTGTGATTAACCACTGCTTTCAGTCCAAATTATACCAGAAGGTTTCGTTTTCTAACTCATACTTACATTTTGAGAGTGGACACCCTTATTATAAAAAAAAAGGGATAGTGAAGGGGCAGATGATTAGGGCCTCTAGAATGACCAGCATGACTGCTGAATGTTTAGAAGAGGTTAGGACCCTGACCTCATTTTTTTTTTAGAGAGAGGTTATCCCAAACAATTGGTGGATAACATGGCCAATTAGGTTATTATGAACAGGGAAAGGAAGTTTTTTCCTTTGATAGGCAAGAGTCCGCATGAAGTGGAGGTATCTGAGGAAGGTGATCTTAAACACAGAGGGGCCTTCATTCACACCTTTTCTACTACATCCACCCAATTGGAAGACATTATTAAAAAATACTGGCATATTTTAAAGTTCAATGATGGCAGTGGAACATTTCTTCTGAACCATCTTTCTTACGTTAGAAGGAGGGACACCATGGAAACAGGTTGTTAGGTTACTGATGAAGTAAGACGGGGGGACTCAAATGTGGAGACTGCCAACAATGTGGACACATTATGGACAAGGGTGAGTTATATATTCCATCTAGGGGTTTTAGGTTGAAAGCATCAAAATACTACAATTGTAGTACAAAAGGGTTGGTATATATTGGGATTTGTGAAAATTGCCAGAGTTTTTATATTGGTGAGACCAAAAGACCACTTAGGATAAGGATTTGAGAGCATTTATATGAGGTTTCTAGAGGAAAGGAATCAAATGCTTTTTTACAGACACTCGAAAATGTAAGGACATGAGAATAAAATTTTTTGTGCTAGAACAAGTGTTAGCCGATCCTCGTGGAGGGAGTTGGGAGTCCAGGGTGGAATACAGAGAACTGTTTTGGCAGTTGAAGTTAGACACGGGTAGACCCCCTGGTCTCAATGACCATATCAGTATAAACAGTGTTTTAAAACTCAGGGCTGCTAAATTGTAAAATGTATATTTATATTTTTATTTATTTACTAAATATTTTGCTATTAGTATTGTATTTATTGTTCTGAATGACGGATGTATTTCTTATGTATTTTTTGTATTTTTATTTAACTGGATATTTATTGTTATAGCAGGGTTTTGACACTGATTTTATGAACTGGATTTTAAGGTTTAAACCGAATACGCCTCTATTTTAGAGTGGATGTAACATGCATTTTCTCAGTACTAGAGCTGCAGTTCATCTTCATTATGCTTTTAAATTAGGTTATTCCATGGTAATTAATTGATGGTATGCACACTTAATTGATTTATGGATGTGATTGGTTGTGCTGCATTATTTAAATGTACTGGATGGGGATGCTTCTTTGTTCTAAAGAAACCTAGTATTTTATTGGGTGAAAGTGTGCTAAACTGATTTTTTTCTGAATTTCTGCTATTACTGTGTTGGTGAACATTAAAGTCTACTTTTTTTCCTTGGATCTGCTGTCCTGTTGGTCTTGGGGAGACGTGGTTACTGGTCAAGTGATTGTTCGTAAGTTACAAAAACCCATAAGGCGAAACAGTCCACAACCCAATATTCTGGTCATAGTAGACTCCATTATAAGACACACTGATGTCTCTCTTACAAGGCTGGATAATAATGTTACAGTTAGTTGCTCGTCAGGGGGTCAGGATCTGCCAGATCTTGCAAGCACTCAGGTCACTTAGCCCTAAGGACCAGTATGACTCGGTCACAGTCCATGTGACCATGAATAACCACAGATGTACATCCTTGGACTGTATCAAGACAGACATGACACAGCTCTCAGCATATATGCTACAGGTAGGCATCAGCCTAGCACTGAGCAGCATCATACAGTGTTCAAGGATGATGCCAAAATACCTGGAGAAAATGATTGACTAACAATTGGCTTACCTACTGATGTCATTCCAAGGAGGTCCAATACTTGCCAGCTTGGGAGGACATGATTAACAGACCATGCTGCTTTGTCAGGGATGGTATTCACCTGTGATGTCTAAGCTTGTGGATACTGGCCAAAACATTATCCATCCCTATACTGTCTTTATTAAGCACCGACAAAAAGACTAACCTTCCAACATAAAGCATAGTTTCCAAAATCTTAGCATAACATTAGATGTCCTTCTCTTTACTACTGCAATATTCTTCACCATGGGGAACTCCTGCCAAGGCTAGCCCAAAGTTTGGCCACTATACCAAACCCTTAGATCTTGTATGCGCCATACTTCAGACATATGCTACCCGTTCAGGACATATGGCATAAAGGTGACATACAGATGCAGTTACTCAGAAATGAAATGCCCCAGCCGGACAAAAGAGGTTATGCACATCCAGAAGGAGAAAATGCAGACGGAAAAGGGAGATCCATGGCAAGGAGAGAAACCAAAACAAGGCCAAAAAGAAAAGGGGGGGGGGAGTGAGTGAATACAGCAACATTCAACATTAAAGAGAGAAGGACATCTATGATTATGCTAAGATTATCACAAAGTACAGTTTTGCACCTACCATAAATGTAGATGTTCGAAGATCCACATTGCTGCAGTCCTAACACTTGGGTAGTCCGCTGTCCCTCGGTCGGCCCGAATATCAGAGGTCAAGGCACATTTGACTGACATCAGAACGCCAGGGTACAAATACGCATGACCGATGTCAGAAGACCCTAAAAAGAAAGGTCAAAACCCATAGACAACAACTAAACAACTAACCAGCCTAACACCAAAAATATGTACAATATATACAATTATACAATTATACCTTAGATGGATAACCCAACCCACACAACCACCTCAAACTACAGAGGGGAAGGAGGGATGGACTGCAGCAATGTGGATCTTGAACATCTACATTTATGGTAGGTACAAAACTGTACTATGTTCTTCATCTCACATTGCTGCAGTCCTAACACTTGGGTAGAATCCCAAAGCAGAGGTAAGGGAGGATGGCTAAACTATAATGAAGCAGGAGCTGCCAAAATGCCCTGCAACACAGCAGTGGCAAAACCAGCCCTGGATTTAGAGTACAGTGGAAGGTGGTAATGCCTAGAGAAGGTATGCACTAAACTCCAAGTGGCTGCCTCCAAAATATCCTTAGTAGCCACCCCTCAAAAAGCTGTTGAAGTGGCAGTAGCCCTAGTGGAATGAGGCCTAATCCCAGCTGGAATCTCTTTGCCATGATGGGAATAACAGAAAGCAATGCAAAATCCAATCCACTTAGAAATAGTTTGTTTTGACACAGGCTTGCCCTGAGAGCACAAAGCAAAAGAAACTAATAACTGCAGATTGTCTGAACCCTTTAGTTCTGTCCAAATAATATCGCAACTGCCTGTGTACATCTAAAGTGTGCAAAATCTTTTCCTTTAGTTTGGGGATTTGCATAAAAATAGGCAAATGAATAGTTTGGTTTAAAGCCACACTAGAAACCACTTTAGGCATAAAGGAAGGATTAGTACGTAAGATACCCTATCCTTATGGAAAATTAAGAAAGGCTCAACTGCCATAAGGGCCTGCAATTCAGAAACCCTTCTTGCAGAGGTAATGGCCAACAAAAAAGCAGTCTTCCATGACAAATATTTCAACTCAGCAGTAGCTGCAGGCTCAAAAGGTTGTAGAGTGAGTTTCTCCAACACAAAATTGAGATCCCAAGCAGGAGTAGGAGCCCTTCAGAGCTCTGGGGTCTTATATTCTTTGCCCCTCTAAGAAATTGCTTGAACAAAGGATGAGAAAACAATGGTGGGTCACAGTCGTAGTGAGCTGAAATTGCTGCAGCATGAATCTTAATAGAAGAGAAGGACAAACCTTTGTCCAATAACTCAGTAAGATATTGAAGAGCCACACTTAAATCAGGCTCAGAAACATCCAAATCCTTAGCTGCACTCCAAAATAAAAATCTCTTCCATTTCACTTTCCTTGTACTAGGCCTTCTAGCTTCCAAAATCACATTCAAAACTTGTTGTGGAAGTTGAGACCCTCTATGGCTTAAAACAGAATATGCCATGCTGTTAGGTGAAGAGAGTGAAGTTTGACATTGAGCAAATGACTGTCCTCCTGGGACAACAGATGTGGAATCAAAGGCAAAGGCCATGGAGGCTTCTGTACTAGACTTCTCAGTAATGGGTACCAGTGCTGTCGAGGCCAACCTGGAGCTATCAAAATCATCCTTGGCTTGTCCTGTCTGACCTTCAGAAGTACCTTTGGGAGGAGAGGCAGAGGTGGAAAGGCATACACATGAAGATTTTTCCAACTGAAAGAAAGAGCATCCACTATCCAAGCTGTGGGATGAAAAAACTTTGGCAGCTGGTGGTTTAGTGGAGAAGCGAACAGATCTATGTCTGGAGTTCCCCAGGACACTGTCAATTTCTGAAATACATGAAGATCCAGTTTCCACGGGATCCATGATTTGTCTGCTTAACACATCTGCTAAGGAGTTCTGTGCTCAGAAACCTTGCCTGAAGACTTAGTTGTAAACTGAGAGCAGTCTCCCACAAAATCATTGCTTGCCTGCATAGAGGATAAGAATGTGTTCCCCTTGCTTGTTGATGTACCACATGACAGTTGTGTTGTCTGTTAGAATCAACACCTGCCCTGGAAGAAGTAAATCCTTGAAAGCTATTAATGCAAACTGGACTGCTAACATCTCCTTCAAGTTGATATGTAGATGCTGTAGTCTGACAGGCCACTTGTCTTGTATCCACTTTCCGTTTAGATGAGCTCCCCAAGCTTTGTCTGAGGCATCTGTCGTTAAAATTTGACTCGCCTCTGGCCGGGTCACAGAGAGTCCCTTGTTTAGGTGACATTCCTGAGCCCACCACAAAAATTCCTTTTGAATACAAGGTATTATTTGAATGACAGTGTCCAGATGCTGGCAGTGCTGTGTCCATACATTTTGAGATACCATTGCAACTTCCTCATATGCAGTTTGGCATTGGGAAGCACCAGAATACAAGATGCCATGAACCCTAAGGCTTGAAGGACTGTCCTTGCAGTCAGCCCGAACTGAAGAGATAGATGATGGAAGTAAAGGGAAAGATTCTTTTGTTTGTCCGGGGTTAGAAAGGCCATCTGGGATGCTGTATTCAGTCTTACACCCAGAAAGCACATGTCTTGAGAGGGTACTAGACTGGACTTTATTTCGCTCACAGAATACCCCAGGCATCTTAGCACTGCTATCACATATTCCAAATGACCTTCCTTGAGCCAGAATCAGGCAATCGTCCAAATAAGGATAGATTTGTATTCCTTTTAGCCTGAAGAAAGCTATCACTGGAGCCAGAACTTTAATACTAGATAAGCCAAAGGGCAATGCAGAGAACTGATAGTGAGAAGTCCCAGTCCGAAACGCCGCATAGATATTTCCTGCAACTTAGCCTGATAGGAACATGAAGGTAAGCCTCCTTGAGATCCAAAGTTACCATCCAGTGATCCTTGCCCAGTAGAGGTAAAGCTGTTGTAACGTCAACATTTTGAACTTGGGAATGTCCAGATAAGTGTTGAGGATAGATAAATCCAAAATTCGTCTCCACGTGTTCCCCTTTTTGCCACAAGGAACAGGAGAATAAAATCCTAGGCCCCTTTCTGGCATAGGAACCGGCTGTATGGCCCCTATTTGGAGTAACAGAGAAATTTGCTTGTGAGCCTCTATTCTTTGTTGAGGAGGAATGTCTGGCATGCCTTTGAAAGGAGGCAAGGTATGGAAATAAAACCTGTAACCGTGATGTATGATATCGAGTACCCATCTGTCTTGGGTAATCAAACTCCAATTTTCTTTGAAAAGTGCCAACCTTCCTCCCAAAGGTGCTGCCAGGCGAGAAGGTTCTGGCAGCTGAAAAGGTAGGTCATTGGGTCTGTTTACGAAAGGACTGACCCCTGCCCTCACCAAGACTGTGCAGGAGAGCTCCTGTTCTAGGCCTGAAAGAGCCCTGACCTCTGCCCCTGCCACGCCTAGATCTACCCCTAGACTGGGAATCATAAGAAGGATTCCACCCTTTAGTAGGCCAATTGCTACTAAACTTTGGAGGCGGAACCTGCAAAAATCTTTAACAGTCTGCATAGACTTAGCCTTGTCCTCCATTTTCTTTAAAACTGCCTCAACAGGAGAACCAAACAAAACATCAGATTGCAAAGGGCATCCAAAATCCTAGTTTTAACATGGTCAGATAAATTTTGATCCCTCAGCCAGGCATGCCTAGAACTGACCCAGTGGTAGCCACCCTAGACGAGGCCTGAACAGCATCAAAACCACATTGCAAAGAATGCTTACCCACCTGTTCAGAAACATGCACTAAATCTTGTAACTCTTTACAATCAATACCTTGAGCATCAACCTCAGATTTCAACTGAGAAAGGAGATAATTTTGATATTTCAACATGTGAAACTGGCAATTCAAAGCTCTCATGGCTAGAGTGGAAGAAGTATAAACTTTCTTTCCCCACCTATCCAAGGCCCTGGCCTCTATCTGCCGGAACTGGATTCTTGACAACAGAAGCCTTAACACCCTTAGGCCCCTGACTAACAGTTTCTGGGTCTGCCCTAGGACTCTTAAAAAGATACTTATGAGCTTCAGGTACCCTGTAATACCTATCCGGTTTAACAGGAGCAGGAGGCAAAGAATCAGGATTAAGAGAAGCCTCTGCAAACACATCTTCCACCACATTCAGAACAGGAGGTATAACTAAAGGCCTATGCTGGGGTAAAAACAAAAATTCCCTAAGCCTTTTCCTGGAATCAGAGAAATCCTGACCTTCCCATTTAAAATGCTCTCTCATGGAGTGAAGGGTCTCTGAAAAGAAAAATCCTCAGGAGGAGAAGCAGAAGGAGTAGAATCATCCACATCAGAATCAGAATAATGAGAATACTCCTGCAAGTCTTCAGCCAAGACTCAGACACATCCAAGCCTGCTCATAATCCCCAACACAGGTTCCATCCTAGGCCTCTTATCAGGAGGGGGCATAGAGCCTCTAATCAAAGTAATTAAATCTTCTGCCATTTTAAGCATGTGCTTCTTGGGCACTGAACCTGAAGAACTAGGAGTGACACCCACAGAAGCAAAACTAGACCTGCCTTTAGGAGAAGCCTTGGAAGCAGAAAGAGGGCCTAGACACCTTAGGAAGGGAGGGGAGTACAGTTACCTGAGAAGCCCCTACAGCCTGACCTGCCTCCTGGGAGGCCACATCCTGTAAAACACAGTTTCTCCTGGGACTCCAGAGAGGCCTCCGTCGGAACCACCGGTTCCACTGACGCTCCTCTAACCTAGGTTTAACTGCCTTGTCTTTGCGCTTCTTTGAGAAGCCGGCCGGAGCATCCGACGGCATATTGTAATTGCACCGCTTCCCAAAGACCAACCTGGCACAATCCAACCTCGCTTTATAGTGCGTTTATTGAACCGAGCACAAAAGCCACACCCAACAACGCCGTGCTCAGGTCCCAAACAAGGTATACACAAATTATGGTAATCTCTATGCGTATCTGTTTCCCACAAGAAATACAGTTATTCACTTTTTCTGACATCCGTAAACCACTGAGGCAAGAAAAACCAAAATATTTAACCAACTCTGACTTCGGTCTGAAACTCCGAATTGAAAATTTCAGAACGGCACTTGCAACACTGCTTCTGCATCGGACCATGCGGCAAAAAGACTGAGGATATGACGCCGGGCATTTGTACCCTGACGTTCTGATGTCAGTCAAATGCGCCTTGACCGACGTCAGCCTTATACTCTGATATTCGGGCCGACCGAGGGACAGCGGACTACCCAAGTGTTAGGACTGCAGCAATGTGAGATGAAGAACATCTGTATGCTGTCCTATACTACGCTGCAGTATTCTTCACCATAGGGAGAGTACAAAAGTTCAAGAAAAGGACTGCGATGTGTAAGGCTGGGAAGGGTCCTCAACAAACGCATGCAGAACAGCTCTAGCCAAACCTGCTCTGGCCCTAAAAGCCATATCCAATTTAAAATGCTTAGTAAAGGTATGCACTGAAGACCAAATAATTTAGTTCATTATTTAAATTCTGAGGTTGATACAATAAAGAAGCGACACAAGAAACCAAGGCACAAGCTTACACAGTTTATTACCTAAGAACACTAATCAGCAAATCAAATAATCTTATACTCACAAGCATTAAAAGAATCACCCTTGTTCGCTGATAGATACAGTGAATAGATTTGGAGTCCCCCAGCTGTTCAGCCACCACCGGCAAAATTTATGCTCAGTCCAGGCTAAGACTTCACGATGATCAAAGCAAATCAAACAAATCAAATCCGGATGATGAATTCCGATCTATTACTGACTGCTGAGCATTTTACAGTCTTGTATAAACAATAAGGTCAAGAAGGTCATGACAGTCTAGAAAATTCATTCTGATGGAATATTTTAGAAAATTACAAATCATTTCCTAAGTTGTAAACAAGGCTTATATCATATCTAGTTTCATTTCAGTGCTTCTGCATCCTTCCAGTTCTTAAAGAACAGTTAGCCCACAGACTGGCAATAGTTCCTCTTTTCTAGTTCCTTCATGCTGATAAATAACTTATTAGGTCAATTAAATTTCAATGCACTGAACTATAGTGAGCAAGGTTTGCCTTAAAGCATGCTTCTAGTATATTTTACTAATATTTCAAAAGCTATTGGCAAGATGCAGTCTCTTAATACAGCTTTAGTTATTTCACTATATGCAAGAGTGAGGTGGTCGAGGCAACAAAAAATCTGGGCAAGCTGTATAGGCCCTTCACACTAAGCAGCAGTTTCAAGGATGGAATTAGTGTCCAATCCCCTTGAAGTAAGTACCAGAAGAAGCAACAACCCCTAGTCCAATGAACTGTGACAGAAAGACACATTTGCCATGAAAAGGACACAAGGAAAGGTCCATAGACATACAGGAGGAGACAGTTTGCTTAAAACAGTTAAACCAATGTCCTGGGATGAAAAGAAATAAAAAGCTGGTTAGACTTATAAATGGCCTCATTTTTAACCAAATGCCTGAGCTGTCTATGCAAATCTAAGTTGTGTAAGGACCCACTCACTAAGCAGGCTAAGGAGAATGAAAAATGGAAGGGATTTGTACTGCCTGATTCAAAGACAACTCATTAAATACCTTAGGCATGACAGAAGAATTAGTACGAATGGACAGCTTGCAGAAGTAAGAGCAAGCAATAAGACAAGTCTTCCAGGTACGATGTTGCAGAGAAGCTGAACCTACAGGATCAAAAGAGCCTTGGTCAATTTTTCCAAAACAAAACTAAGTTCCCAAGGAGGAGGAGGAGGAGGAATAGGCTTCCTTGTGGGCCCAAGATGCAGGATGTCTTTAAAAAACTGACCTCAAAGCGAGAAGCCAAATGAGGATTCAAGGGTAGACAGGCAGACGTAGCTGACAAATGGGCCTTTACAGAATATGCCAAGCCAGACTACAGCAATTCCCACAAACCAGAAAGAACCAATGGGACCCCCACTGAAAAAGGGGACCTGGTTATGAGCATAGCACCACACAGAAAAATCTCTCCCATTTGGATTTAAAAAGGTTTTCTGGTTGTGGGTTTTCTTGTCTCCTGTACTACAATGAGCACATCCAAAGAAAAGAAGGGATCAAAAGCCTATCACACACAGTGTTAGTTGAAAAGGGGACAGGTGTGGATGGATGAGTGACTGCCACTGGCCAGATGCATTAAGAGGGGGGGAACCAGTGCTGTCTTGGCTAAAAGTGAGTCATCAGCAAGCTTTTGGGGGAATCCAGTTGAATCTGCTGCAGGACTATTGGAAGTAAGGGAAAGGGGTGGAAGGCATAAAGAAACATCCCTTCCATGCAAGATGGCATGGCACTCTGGAACAGAAAAGAGGGAGCCTGCCTGTTCAGAGGGGAGGCAAAAAGACCCATCTGAGGAATACCCCACCAATGGACTACAAACATCTCTTTGAAGCATCCATTCATCAGCTTGTGCTCTGGACTGGCTAAATGCACCTGCCACTAGATTGAGCCCTGAAAGAATATACACTGCCTGAAAAGTTAACTGATAACAGAGAGCCAGATCCCAGGTGTGAACAGCCAGCCTGCAGAGAAGGTAAAGACTATGAACCCCCCCCCCCCCGCCAGTTGACATACCAAACCACTGTGGTGCTGTCCTTGTAAATCTTCAGAGGGTTGGAGAGAACATGGGGTGAAAAGCCTGAAGGGCCAGAATCAGGGCTCCCATCTCTTTGATGTTGATATGGTCTGACTTGTGAAGGGGGATCTGAAGACCATGAACCATCAGGTGACTACAGAAAGCCCTCCACACCATGTCTGAAATGTTGGTGAACAGTTCTTTAGAAAGAACTAGAGGCTGAAAAGGCAAGCCTGAATGTAAAGAAAGTTACTGAATCCACCACTCGAATTCCCACTTCAGACAAGGAAGGACAGACACGCTGAAATCCACAGGGTGGCAATGCTGAAGCCAAACTGATCTGAGGTAACATTAAAGCTTGTGCATGTGCAGTCCAGCAGGAGGGAACATTGGAACAGGAGTGGCCGTGAATCCCAGGGCTTGAAGAAATTCTCTGATAGAATAGCAGGCAGAGGAAGAAGAGACTGAAAGAAAACTAAGTTCAGAACTTTTGGAGGTGGAAAACAGGTTATCACTGGCATTGTCTGTATCCTGCAACCCAAATACACGATTCTGACGGAGTCAGGACAGACTTTTGAAAGATGACAGTGAACCCCAAACTTTGGATGACAGATATGATGAACTCCAGCTCCTGCAGCAGGCAATTGAGAGAAGGCACCTGAAACAACAGGTCATCTAGACAAGGAAAAAACTGAATACCTTGGAGTCAGCAAAAGGCAATCACAGGAAACAGGCATGTTGTGAATACCCTTGTGCAGTACAGAGGCCAAAGGTCAAAAGCAGAGAACTGAAAATGAGAGGAAGAAATAAAGAAATAACTTCCTGAAAAGAGGGTGAATAGAAGTATGAAGGTAAGCATCCTTCAGATCCAAGGACACCAGAAAACCTTGGGGTAGTACAAGAGGAAACAGGGTTTAAAGAGAAAGCATATGAAAAGAAGGAACCTTGAGAAAAGTGTTATGCAAGGAGAGATGCAGAATAGGTCTTCAAGTGCCCTCCATTTGAGGGACCAAGAACACTTTTGGAGTAAAATCTCTTTCCAACTTATGAAGGGACAGGCTGAATACTTCCCTGGTCCACCAGGGACACACGGACCTCTGAGAAATGAGGAAACTGTTCCAGTGGAAATGATGGAATCCCTGAAAAAAGTAAGGAGAGACTCCCACAACATGAAGTAACCCTTACGGATGATAGACCCCAAGAATCTGAGGCAATGAAATGCCAGTTTAGAAGGCACAGGGAGAGCCAAAGGGACAATGGAACCTGGCCTAGGAGAAGAGGAGAAAGATGTCAAAGAAACCAGCCTTGTCAGATAAAGATGGCTTCTGAACCATAGGAGTCAGAGAAGACTTAGCAGGAGGAACTTGACTACCACCCTTCCTGCCTTTAGTGGCTTGACAATGCTGCCTGTGAACAGAAGCTGACCTGGTAGATAGGTCATCTGGAACTTGGGGATAGGGGACATTTTAAGGTCCTGCAAAGTTTTACCTTTTTCCTGAACAGACACACAGCAGCACAAGTCCCAAAGAGATTTTTATTATCCAAAGTAGCATCCAGCAACTTGGGCTTAATGTCTTTAGATAATGACTGTAGGCAAAGCCAAGAATAATGCCTCATGACAGACCCAAAGGCAGGAGTTCTGGGAAGAGGCATCAGCAGCATCTTGGCTACACTTCAGAGAGTAACAAGACACCTGACACAACTGAAAAAAGACAGAGCAGATGATTCCACTTCAGAATCACGGAAGTAGGAAAGAACCTAACAATCCTGGGAAATCAAGGCAAGACTATCTGGTCATGTGGGTCTGGTAACTGATGACTCAAAAGGCCAAAATAGAAGCATTATAAAGCTTCATACCAATTCTCTCCACTGCCCTACTATCCTTATCTGAAGGCAGAAGCTTAGAAGGCTTGTTAGAGGAGACAGACATCACAGCAGTGTCAGGAGAAGGACATTTTAAGAATATACAATCCTTAGGAACCTTACAGAACCTGTTAGGTTTCTTTGGAGCAGGAAACAAGAGTCAGGAGACTTAGAAGCAGCTATAAAAGTGCCTAATAAAGCAGACAACACAGGAGGTACTGCAAAAGGTTAAGGAGTGTCCACATGAAGCAGCTCATACCTTTTCTGGATATCAGACACTTGGAAAGAATTCCACAAAGTATCCCATCATTCTCGCTACAGTGTCTCCAAAAAACAATTCCTCAAAAGAAGACTCAGGACTAACAGACTTTTCTTCATCAGAACATCAGGCTAAAGGCAAAGGCATCTGGAAAGAGTAAGATAAGGACCCATCATCAGACTTTGAATCCTCATATGAGGAATTGTGTTCCCTAATCCACTTGGAAGGAGTTGAAGTCCAAGCAGGAGTAGACACAAAACCCCCCTTGGGGAGGATTCAGGGCCATTAAGGCATTAAAATTGCCCTGAGTAAACTCCTGCCATTTCTCTTGAGGATCCTTGGGACATACAGAAGTATGCTTAGTTTTCTGCTTTTTCTTGGCAGGGACGTCAGTCCTAACACACAACAGAGGTTCTGACCTCTGACAGGATTCAATAAGAGTATCGGGAACCTCTTCCCCGACACAATCTGCAGAATCCCTCGAGGGCCCTCCAAGATGATCAACCTTGGTACCCCATCAACGTCCAAAGCAGACACCTGCAAAGCCTCAGACGGCATCTTAAAGGAAGGATCTATGCCAGCCTCCAATGAGGACATGGCACAGGAATCTGACAGACAGTGGACAGCCTTCAGAGCTATTACTTACTCCTAGAAATGTAAAGCCAAAGAATCTTGCCGAGATTTCTTGGCTTTCTTATCATAATTCTAGATAAAAGATTCCTATATGCTACCTTGGGCTAACTGTTTAAGCCTCTGGTTAATGAGATAGATGGCCAGAAAAGACAAACAGTTTCTAAGAGTCTTTGGCACAAACTCTTTACAAATGCTATAGGACATATGATCGTGAGAAGCACCCAGACAAAAAAGACACTATTGTTAAAGAATAGTTGTGTAAGAACTTACCATAACCATTGATGTCCTACTCTTCCATGTTCCAGTATTATTTGCTTTAGAGAGTTGTTGCCTGCAGCACCAGATATCCAGCCAGTATACCAAAATCTTGAATGCAGGGGTACCTGCGACATTGCATGTGAGAGCCATAAACTGACACTAGCTATATCTGTGACATTTGCACATACAAGGTAATAAAAACACTTCCCAGACACAAGATCAGTAGTCAGGGGAAGGACCCAGTTTATAACATGGGCAAGAGAGGGGGGGGGTATTTAGGTGGGATTGAATACTACAACATGGAAGAGAAGGACATCTATGGTTATGGTAAGTTCTTACACAACTATTCTGTCCTTCTATTCTCATGTTGCAGTATTCTTCAATTTAGGGAGAGTACCAAAGCTCTCTAGGTAGTGGTGTGGGTGACAAGTGAGGGAGCAGAGTATGAGACCTTGCAGAATACACCTAGCAAACCCTGCTCTAGCCCTGCAGATGGAATCCAATTTGTAATGCTTGGTGAAGGTATGTAGAGAGGACCACGCTGCTGCCTTCAGAAGAGAAGAGTAATCAATGCCTTTGAAACAGGCTGATGAAGAGGTAACCGCTCTGGTGGAATGGGCTTTGACAGATGAGTCCAACTATTTTCCATGAAAAGAATAGCAAAAGGCAATAGGCCTTAGAAATCCAAGAGGCGATTGTCTGTTTAAACACGGCCTTTCCTAGGGCCTTGGGATGAAAGGAGACAAAAAGCTGATCAGATTGCCTGAGGGATTTGGTCTTGTCCAAGTAGAACCTCAGTTGTTTATGAACATTCAAGGAATGCAAGGTTCTGTCTGAGGAGTTCTGTAGCTGAGAGTAGAAGACAGGCAAGTTAATGGTCTGATTTAGGGAGATCTTATCAACTATTTTTGGCATTAAGGAGGGGTTAGTCCTTAGAGAAACCCCATCTTCATGGAAGACAAGGTAGGGAAGTGAGGCCATAAGGGCTTGCATCTCTGACACCTTCCTGGCAGAAGTGAGAGCTACTAACAAGACTGTTTTCCAAGTACAAAACTTGAGAGTGGAAGAATGGGCTGGTTCAAAGGGAGCTAATGTAAGTTTTTCCAGCACAAAGTTAAGGTCCCAAGGTGGGGGTATGGGCTTACGAGGAGGCCTGAAATGGAGGACCCCTTTCAAAAATGAGTCTATATCCCACAGTCAAAGTCTTATAACTTCAAACATGTAATGTTCGAACCATTATGTTCGACGATACAAAACTTCGACTATGAATAAACAGAAAACAAAATAAACTTTTAAGCAGGGGGGCAAGCCCCCCTAAACCCTCCACACCCCAGCTACTTAAATATACCAACTCTGAGACAGCACCCCATTGAACAAAATGGAAATCTCAGCTTACGGAGATTTCCATTGAAACGCTCAAACCTATGGTCTCGACCATATGAGGTTCGAATCCTTCAAAAACAGCTTAATATCTAGCCTGGAAACCAGGGGAGGAGTCGGTGGAAGGCAATGTCATAAAGATGTACTTTTACTGAAGAATAAGTCAACCCTGAATGCAGCAATTCACACAGGTAGGAAAGTACCAGTAAAACAGAAGCTTTACATGGGTCCGATTTACTGTTACAGCACCAACTGGAGAATCTTTTCCATTTACGTAAATAGTTTATCCTAGTACTTGGTTTTCTGGCCTCCTACAGAACACTGAGTATGTCCTCTGAATACAGGTGACTGAAGGGGCTCAAAACTCTATCATCCACACAGTCAGACTGATGAGACTGAGAAAGTTGGGATGAATAAGGGACCTCTTGCCTTGTGAGAGTAGGTAGTAGCAGTTTGGTAACCTGAGGTGATTGCCCTGGGCTAGATGAAAAAGTAGGGAAAACCAATGCTGTCTTGGTCATAAGGGAGTCACCAACAGGATTTTTGGTTTGTCCTTCTGTATTTCTGGAGGATTTTGTGAATCAATGGAAATGGGGGGGGGGATGCATAAAGGAACATTCCCTCCCATGAGAAGGTGTCCACCTTCTAGGCTTGTGGATGGGGAAGCCTTGAGCAAAAAAGGGGCATCTGTCTGTTCTGGGAGGAGGCAAACAGAGTGCCTGAGAAATACCTTACATGTGAATTAGATTCAGAAACACCTCCCTGTGAAGCCATCCATTCATGGGAGTGTGTTAAGGCCCTGCTCAGGGTGTCTGCCATCACGTTGTCTTCTGATGGGATGTAGATTGCCTGTAAGTAAATCTGCAGTGCTGTTGCCTGGGACCAGATTTGAACTGCCAGACTGTATAGAGGGTAGGATTTTGTTCCTCCCTGTTTATGTACCATAGGACTGTCATGTTGTCTGTGATGACCTGCAATGTGCCTGGCAGAAGGATCCCTTGAAAAGCTCAAATTGTCAAGTAAAGGGCCTGTAACTCTTTTTGATTGATGTGGTCCCTTATTTCGGGAATGGACCATTCCCCCTGCACCTTGTGCTGGATGTTGGTACTGTGAAGGACAGCTCCCCAACCTAGGTCTGACGCATCTGTGTAAAGATGCTGTTTGGGTGGAGAAATCTTTAAGTGCACCCCTTGGCTGAGGATGATAATAGAGATCCACTAGCTGAGTTCCTTTTTTAAACGGGTAAGAAAAGGAAGATTCGCTTCCAAGGGATGGATGTGTTGCTTCCAAGACTTTTTCATAACCCACTGAAACTTCCTCATGTGCATCCTGGCTAGAGGGAGCACAGGGATCAATGAAGCCATGAATCCCAGGATTCTCAGAAATTCTCTGGCTGACATGGATGGTAGTGGTAGGAGGGATTGGAAGACTTGTGTGAGAACTTCCACTTTCTGGGTAGGGACAAAGACTGCCATCAAGTCTGTTCTTATCCTGCATCCCAAGAAAACTAGGTCTTGTGATGGGGGTAATTTGGGACTTTAAATGATTGACAGTGAACCTTAGATTTTGTAGAATCCTGCAAACCCAGTTCAGATGTTGAGACAGGGTGAGAGGATCCTGGTGAAGGATCAACAGATCTAAGTAAGGGCAGATTTGTATGCCCTGTAGTCTGCAGTATGCAATGACAGGAGCTAGTCATTTGGTGAATACTCTTGGGGCTGTGGAAAGTCCAAAGGATAAGATAGAGAACTGAAAATGTGAGGAACCCACACAGAAATGAAGACATTTCCTGTAAGTGGGGTGAATAGGGATGTGAAGGTATGCATCATTCAGATCCAGGGAGGCCATGAAGGCTGGTCGAGGAATGAGAGGAAGAAGATGCTGTAATGCGAGCATTTTAAAGGTTGGCACCTTGAAGATGAGGTTGAAGGATAGGTCGAGGATGACTCTCCAAGGACCATCCTTTCTTGGAACCAAAAGCATCCTGCAGTAGAACCCCTTGGTTATTTGGTTTTTGGGTACTATGTTCTATAGTGCCCTGCGGAGAAGTTGTGTCAGAATGAAGGGGAAGAGTGAAAGCTGACTGGAGGGAGATTGTGGAACCCCCTGGAAGGGTGGAGATTCCCACCAAGTCATAAAATGTCCTCTCTTGTTGATGGAGAGCACCCACCTGTCTGTGGTAATTTTCTGCCAGGAGTGTAGGGATAGGGTTAGGTGCAGGGAGAGGGGATGGAGATGGGTAAGGGGAGGGAGTCACAGAGGAGGTGCTCTATCTGGGTCTGTCCGTTTCCGAAAAGGTGAGGGTGTACAAGTGGTTGAAGATCTAGGAGCAGATGGTCTCCTAGGTTGCCTTCTTCCCTTGGTATGAGAGGGAGAGGAATGGGAGGTCTGCATCTTAAAGCTGAGTTTTTGGGGGTAGGTTCTTATGGAACCTGGGAACCGGTGACACCAGTAAGTGTTTTAGATTCTGCAAGTCTTTGCCTTTTTCCTGCAGTGACTTAAATTACTCTGAAGAGGAAGTTCCAAAGAGTGCTGATTTATCTAAAGAAGCATCTAACAATTTCACTTGGACATCCAAGGCAAAGGCTGGAGTCTCAACCATGAGAAGAGGCTTCAACGACATTATAGCTGGACTTGATTGAGTGTCTAGTAACCTGGAATACTGTGTTCAGAAGTGTCCAGTTGAGCCTTCGCTGGTGAGTCAGGTATGTCAGACAGCAGAGTGGTGGGCCTTGGTCAGGGAATCCAGGGCAAACTTGGCCATATCAGTTTGATAATTAATTGCTCTTATGGCCAAGGTGGAAGAAGAATATATCTTCTTTCACAAACTGTCCATGAATTTACTATCCTTATCTCGTTCGATTCTCGGCTTGGGTTGGGAGTGCCTTCTGTGTGGAGTCTGCATGTCCTCCCCACGGTCAAGTGGGCATTCAAAAGACATGCGTTGAATGGGTGTGTCTTTGTTAAAGGTTGGGTGTCGAGCTGGCAACTCGACACCATAAAAACCAACTGCCAATCATTAGCGGACCAGAGTTCTGCTGTGGCGACCCCTAACCCCAAAGACAAACAACAACATCAGTAGGGAAAAGGGAAGAAGAAGGTAGTTGCCTTGAAGATCTATCAGGTGAATCTGCAATAACAGCAGGATCTGCTGGCGTTTTCTTAAAAAGGTACTGCTCCTTTGCAGACGCTTTGTAAAATTTTTCTGTTCTCTTGTTAGCAGGAGGCTGTGACTCTGGGCTTTGGGAAGCAGCTGAGAAGGCATCCTGGAAAGCTGGGAGTAAAGGATGAACTGCAGATGGTGAGGGCTGCTCCAGCTGCAGGAGTTCAAAATACCTCCTCAGTCTCTGAAATATCCAAGGCCTCCCACTTAAAATGCTGTCCAAGTAGGGGAAATAGTGTCCCCAAAGGAGAAATCTTCTTCAGGGGAGTCAGGAGTAAGGGTCACTTCCTCCTCCTCAGGTGTAGCAAAATCCTTAGGGGATTCAATCAGAGCAGTATGTCAGGGATTCATCTGAGGAGTAGTCTTCCTCAGATTCTACCTGTGAAGCAAGTGGTTGGCTTGATTGGGGAATCTACGTCTGGAGTACCTGAAAGGCCTTGAATAAGGACAGAAAATGTCTCCCAAGCTGGAGTAGGATCTTGGGGCTTGTGTTTTTCCTTCTGTTTCCTTTTTAAAGGAGTGGAAGGAGCAGGTACAGAAGTAGGCCTGGATGCTGATGTAGGAACCGATGGTAAGGTGGTAGTAGGCCCCTTCGATGCCACAAGCCCTGGTTCCCCTTTACCATCAGGAGCTAATGGTTGTAAAGCCTCAGCGGATGTACTCTGAATACCTGCTGCACCAGTTTCCACTTCGGTTCCTGGTAACAGGGCAGTATCCAAAGCCTGGAGCGGTCATGGGCTAACATTTGCCACGAGGACCTCACCGGATTCCTGAGGCGCAGCTTGGACGTCAAGCCTAACTTTTTTAGTCTTCTTCCTTGGCAGCTCATTGGAGGTTCCCACTCCGCCTTTCATCCCGGACGCCAAGCGACAAAGTCGCTGACTCTCTAAATAGAGATTTAGAGCCAACAAACAGCTTCTCAGGGTTTTGGGGACAAAGGATTGGCAAATCTAACAAGACTTGTAGTCGTGAGCTGCCCCTAAGCAGAATAAACATTTTTGTGCATGTTCTTGTGTGAAATTTGTCTTCTGCAAGAGCACTTTCCCTACCTAGATGACATGCGTCTGAAACAAGTAAGGAAATAAGCAAAAAACCCACAAGGGTACTTATCTGAATGCGGACAGCCTGACATGATCGTCGAGAACGGATGGCCAAAATCGAACGCCAGACAGCTGGATCTGGCGATCGGATGTCTAAAATGCACTGGGGCAGAAAAATTCTGCAGACGTCACAGATATAGCTGGCGTCAGTTTATGGCTCTCACATGCAACATTGCACATACCCCTGCATTCAAGACTTTGGTATACTGGTCGAATGTCTGGTGCCGCAGGCAACCCCCTAAAGTGAAGAAAACTGCAACATTAGAATAGAAGGACATCGATACTTATGGGGAAGTAGTACCCCCCCAATGACATTTTCCCTTCAAGGATGACATGAACTATAGGTAATAAAAAAGAAAAAAGGACTCCAGTAGGGCACTTATCTGACAGCTTGGGTATTAAGCACAGCAAAGGGGTATTCATACTGATGAGTGATGATGGTCTTTGTACTGGTGGCACAGTTGTTCTGGGTAACTGCATCTGTACGTCACCTTTATGCCCTACAACCTGAACAGGGAGCATTCGTACTGTCCTTGGCAGGAGAGCCTTACAATGAAGGATACTGCGACAGTTATACAGAAGAACATCAAAAGCTACTAAGGACAAGCAAAGTGTTACTGCTCAATGCTAGGAGTCTCAAACAAGCAACTCTCCTCACCCTGGAGAATGCTGACGTCTGCACAGTTACTGAAACATGGTTGAAAGCAATGGAAAGCTCACTGGCACTGCATGGCTATAATGCCTTTCATACATTCCGACCACCCACTGAACATAAAAGAGCAAAAGGCGGAGTTGCATTCTAGCTATCTAAGGGATAAGTACAGCTGAAGGTTGGTCAAAAATAATATATGCTTGAGCTACTCCATGTCCAACTAACCAAGGGAAAATCCATTACCACATTCTTGCCAGTAACAGGTCCCCCACCATGAACCAGGAAACCCATATGTGACGTCCATCCTCTGGGCCAGTGATCAAGGAGTCGCAATCCACACCATGGACACTGGTGAGAGGAGCTCACTTGGAACACAGATAGATACACAAGAAACAAGACCGTAGAAATTTAGATGACAAAAAAACCCTATGGGGTAAGCTCATGTTATGGATAATGCAGCATATGAATAGGGGGACATCTCAGGAGATACAGACCCTTGCCGACATTCAGTCAATGTAGTGGGTATCTCCTCCTGAACAAGAAACCTGCAGACATTCCTGGGACTTTGGATATGATCAGCCTATGTTACCCTAAATGTCCATAACAGATGTCTGCAGAGTCTCTGAGGTCTCCACCAGCCTCTAGAGAGATGCCCGGGAGAGCTGGTACAGCAATTGAATCGGACTTCATGTTTTTGGTCTTTTTGGCAGATGGTGGACTCTCAGGATGGGATGATTCTGCCATCACACTGTGAGCAAACAGCTTAAGACGCAGACTCTCTAGGCAGACAGACAAGGAGGAGAGATGACTGCAAAAGGTTTTGGGGACAAACACTTGACAAATCAAACAAGAAGTACTGTCATAAGAAGCACCCTAGCAAAAAAGTCACTCCACATGACAGACCTTATGGAGAATGTCTCCCACACTAAAATTTTCCCATTCTAGATGACATGTAAACTCGCAACTAAAGAAAAAAAACAAGGTAAGAGAAAAATGCCAATGGGGCACTTATCTGAAGATGGCTTACTAACCAGCACAAACCAAGGAGCGTTCAAGACCAACGATTGAAGATGGCGTTTGGACCGGTGGCAAAGCAGTTCTGTGGTGTGTACATCACCTTTATGCCCTACGCCATGAGCGAGGAGCATACATGTGACATATGATGTCCTTAAAAACCTAGGATTTTGGTATACTGGCTGGATGTTGGGCTATCCCTGGCAGGGGATCCCTTTAGTAAAGAATACTGCAGCAGTGATATGGAAGGACATCTGGAATTCATCAGGACAGGTGATCACTGTGCCAACATCCGCAATAAAACATTACGTAGCAAGCAAACAATGCAGGCAGATATTCTCAAAGTGAAACAGACTTATCACAACAAAGGTCAGTGTTTACAGCACGAGGAAGCTAGCACAGCTCACCCATTTGTCAAGTATTTAACTGGTAACTGACAGCAATTTACTTCATGTAGCCAGGAAAACTGACCCAAACCCATCAAATGCAAATCCGCACAAGTGCTTCAGGGAACATAAGCAGGAAATGCAACTCAAGAAAAAGAAAGGCCCTCTTAATCTATCAGTCTCCAACTCAGCAAAGAAAAGTGAAGATGACGAACAAAATCAAAACTACCACATAAGGGTCCAGCAGGATTGAAACTGGGGAACCTCTTCCCACATAGGGGTTAAAGGACGTCTTCAGACCTGCAGTTTTGGAACACCAAATCCTTCTAACAAAGGTGAAGACTCTAGGGAGTTTACCCAGGGGATGAACTCTAAATGCCAAAAGCCCAATGATAACCAGGCAAGCTTGTCAAAGATAAAACGCAAGTCAGTTTATTGGGTATGGTTCTTCAAAGATGACTGGAAAAGCAACAGTGCTAAAGCTACTAGTTCAGCAGTTAGAGGTGGGCACAGAATCAGGCCCTATAACAGGACATATGGGCAGGATACCGCCCATGACCTCCAGGAATAAAAAGACCCAAGCACATAAGCATCTCAAACTGGAAGAAAACCTATAACTGAATGCCTGGGGAAGCACAGGCTGCAACTCAGTTCAAACTGAAAACTAGCAGAGTTCACGGTCTTCATCCTTTTAACAAACAACCTCAAACCTCAAGCTTCAACAGGAAGGAGACCTGCATATTCCCAAACTCTACAAAAACGTTATGCACAGCCTTATACAAACAGCAGCATGTGATAAGCATATGTCAAGCAGATCAGGCCCCACAAATGCCAGCGTGCACATCACAGGCAACGTATAAAGGGGAAAGTCTGCTCCAGGTAGGCACTGGCATTACTACACTAACCACAAGGATGACACTGCCTGCAATCATGACGCAATATCCCATCAAAAATTAAACATTTGTTTAATATCTCACATTTGGGTTGCAGATCCTGGTGCTGGAATACCTGAACACCCCTCTTGACAGAGGATCAATAAACCTTGTTGGATGTCAGCAACTTGGGGGTTGGGGGAGCAAGAAATCAATGTACAAATCACAGTATCATTTGAGCCTTGAGCAGGTGACTTGGAAGGACTACTCCCAAAATCATACTATATAACTCCAGGTCTCAGCCAACTGATTTGGGATGGCTGACAAACACCTCAGAACACACACAGCCCAAAGGCTAGAACCAGAATGAGCCTCTCTCTCATACCTCTAATCTACATCTGTTGTGGTAGATGCAAAGAAAACTAAATCTCTGGGAAATGGAAATAATCACGGTCTCTGAGAAGGGGAAGGCACCATATTCAATACATATAGACTTGCCCTCTAGAAGGGCTGCAACTTGATCTGTCACCAAACTATATCCCCAGTGAAGAAACTCATGCCTTCCCTTGAACCATAAGAGACCTTCTTACTTTCTCCTACCAGTTTTGCAAGACGTCCTTTCACTATCCATGGCAAGACTCAGAAGAGAATTGCAAATACCACAATAAACTTGAAAGAAAAGGTAAACTGAGTGCAGAAGTTTAAATGAAAGATAAAAACATCCAGATTGCTTCGACATCAAAAACTGTACAGTTGTGGAAGTACACTCACGATGATGTACAGTTGTGTGAGAATTTGCCATAAAAGTATACGTTTGAATAGCATCACTGTTGCAATACTATTCATTATGCATTGGAATTGCTAATGTTATCTTGAAATAGCCTGAGTCTCCCCAGCTGTGTTTACACTACAGAGCAAGCTGATGTACTCTCCAAGCCTGGATGCATATCTACACACTGGATAAAAGGGGACACTGGCTGTATCATAAAAGTTTTCTTCTGAATATAGGGTAACACAGAGATCACAATCTTCAGGCATAGCAAGTGCTGGTTCCAGTACATCTGGAGAAGTCACCAAATCCTTCTCATATGTAAGCTGACTAAAAGTACAATGATTATGGTGGATACCTTATACCCCGGAGCTTTCGAAAAGTTCCAGGCAGTCTTAGGGACCTTGCTGGGAAGGTGCAGAAAGAATATCTGTAAAAATTATTGGGGGAGAGAAATTCCTGCACATTTTTGTGTCCAGGGCAGCCCCAAGGAAAATCTTTGTCCTCTCTGGAAAGACTTGACTTGGAGAAGTTAAAAAAATACATATATTTAAGGTACGCAGTAGTAATTTTCAGGCTGCATATTTGATGACACGTTTGAACCTGCAATCATCCAGACAAAGATAGATGTGTCCCCTTACATATTCAAATAGATCTCCACTACAGTCAGACACTTTTTTAAATACCCAGGACACAGCAGAGCCCAAAGGGCAAGAAAATAAACTGGTACTGTCAGACACCAAATCAAACTTGGAGCACCCCTGATCTTTGATAGGTCTAAACTAGCCACCAAGGCGTGCCTCTCTAGGGAACTAGAAAAAAACCTTACCATTCTTGCTTTGGCACCTTTTTTAATCACCTGTGGTCTAGCAGTTGCCAAGGCAAAGGCAAGACAGGGTGTAGCCTTCTGTACGCCCATTCTCAGAACTCAGCTGTCTGAGGTTATCCTTGCCCAGGACTCCAGGCAGCTGCTTAATCTGCCACCCTGGCTGGGGAGGGAAGGGGAGGGAAACAGTTCTGAGTAACAGTGGTCAAAGACAGGACTGGATCCACTCCCTGACTGTCCTCCCTGTTTTGTTCATTCTCTTCTTGCACAAAGACTGCTTCTCCCCCCACTGTCTTAGCCTTTGTCTGCTGGCCTTTGTTTATTGTTGGTTGAAAAAGGAGCTAGTCTTTGAAAAAGTTTCTACTGCACAGTAGGAAAACTAAGGCTGAAAAGCCATTTCACCATCTGAATGACCTTGATTTTTCCCTCCACTTTTTTTAAAGATGTCTTGGAGCAGTATGCTAAAGACAGTCTCTTGTCTGTTCTCCTAATACCTCATCAGGTAATGCCTAAATTCACAGACAACTGAATCTGAGACAATCACCCTAAAGACTGACCTCTGCAGGGTAACCAGATTTAACAGATTCATGGATGAATACTACTCTGACTGCCCTGAAGGACCATTTTAAGCCTAGCCAATAATCCAAGGTCAGAATCAAGCCCTGTACCTTGTTTCTATTATGCTGCCACCCCCCAAAATTATGCATTTTTTAACTCATTGGGAAGCACAGCATATCTCAGGACCAGGGAGTTAGATTAGGAATGAATTTTCTGACACACAGGAAAGGTGCACTTTTCTGGACAAATTATTCTCAGGGAAATGCACATTCAGAGATATTGAGAAAATGCTTGTTACCTCCTAACAGCAAGTTTCCAATGCATTGCTCCATCCCATTTATCACTTTCTGTATTCCAAATAAGAACACAAGGTGGGTCTGATTCTTTCTCTTAAAGCGTCACAGCCCGAGGTCAGAGATAGAGAAGTTATGTCTTACCATAACGTTCCATCTGTATTGTTGATCCTCGTTCAGTCATTACGCATGGGTATCTGTTCTGACCACGGAACCGAGCCGGCCATTTTCCAAGCTCGCCATCAGCTTCAAACTCTCGAGCTAAACTCTTACCCACAATCTCCCTCTCCCTGTTACCTCAGACTGAGTTTGCAAGTCAAAGAAGGTACAGGCTACCTCTGGTCAAATAACCTAAGAGAACCGGATGGTGAGATCCATGAGAAACTACAGGAGGGGGAAAGAGGAAGGGTTGTAATGATTGAACAAGGATCAACAATACAGATGGAACGTTATGGTAAGACATAACTTCTTTATCTGATATTGTTAATCCTCGTTCATTCCTTACGCATGGGACAGAGTCCCCAGCTACCTCTATTCCTGGGAGGCTCTCATGGAAGGACATTCCTGAGCACCATAAAAACGAAAGATGCTCTTCCCCTGGAGGCCAAATCCAATATGTAATGATTGATGAAGGTATGAGGCGTAACCAAGTTGCAGCTGCACAGATGTTATGTAAAGAAGCTCTGGCATGGAAGGCAGCAGAAGTTGCCACCAACCTTGTTGAATGAGCTTTCATGGTAGTAGGCAATGAGATATTACGCTGTGTATAAATGAAGGTCACACAGTCCATCAACCATCTAGCTAATGTGACCTTAGCAACAGCAGATCCTAATTTAGGTCCAGAAAAGGCCAAAGATAGCTGGTCTGATTTACGAAAGGACCTAGTCCTGTTTAAGTAAAAAATGGATTTGCCTGTGGATATCTAAGGTATGTAGGCAATACTCTCCTCTGTTTGAATGATTGGGAAAGAAAACTGGCAATTCAATGGTTTGATTAATGGACATTTCAAAGATCACTTTTGGCAGAAATGATAGAGTAATCTATCTCTATGAAAAATCAAGTATGGATTCTTGATGCATAAAGCATGAAGCTCACAAATACGTCTGGCAGAAATAATGGTGACCAAAAACAAGGTTTTCCATGACAAATGCTTGAGGTCGCAAGAAGAGGCTGGTTCTAAAGGTGGCATTGTCAGAGCTTGTAGAACTAATGATAAATCCCATGGTTGAATAGGTTCTCTAAAAGGTGGCTTCAGATGATTCACACCTTTTATGAAGGTCTTGCACAATTTGTGGGACATAAGAGGAATCTTGGACACCCTCATGAGTTAGAAATTGCAGCCAAATTAACTCTAATGGTAGAGGCCGATAGACCAGATTGGAAAAGGTCGGCCAGATAGTCTAGTATTATCGACACTGGTGCTGAGAAGGGATCTACTTGTTTATCTTTCAGCCAACAGGTAAATCTTTTCCACTTGCTCAGATAAGTAATTCTAGTGGAAGACTTATGAGATGCAAAGAGAATGTCACGTACTGGTAAAGAAAGATCATTCTGCCTGGCAATCAAGGGAATTGGAGTAGCCAAGCCGTGAGCTTCAGGCTGTTCAAGTTGGGATGAATCAGGTTCTGTGGATGTGAGATCAACTCCGGGGTTGGATGGAGAATCCATGGTCAATTTAGTAGGTGAGATCAAAGGAAGGGGAACCATATCTGTCAAGGCCAATATGGTGCTATGAGGATTACCCTTGCTCTTCAACCAACGGGCTTTCTTCAGAAACTGGGGAATGAGGGGAAAGGGTGGGAATGCGTTAAGAAGACCCAAGGGCCAATCGTGGACTAGTGTCCCTGGGTGACTGTCCCGGAGGGGGAATCAGGGCGAAGTAATTGCTACATTTGTAGTTGGTTGGGGATGCAAAGAGGTCGCAGCAAGGACGGCACCAGCGGTGGAAGATGTCCACCGCTATCAAGGGATTCAGGGACCACTCATGAGGTTGAAGAATGCACCTGCTGAGGCTGTCTGCTATGACGTTGGAACTCCCGGGAATGTGCATTACTAGAAGAAAACGGTTGGTAGCCATCGCCCATTACCATATCCTCATGGCCTCTCGACAAAGGGGGTAAGATTTGGTTCCATCTTGCTTGTTGATGTACCAGACTACCGCCATGTTGTCCGATTGAATTGCAATTGTCCCAGATGGCAGCAGGGGATGGAATGCTTGCAATGCCAGAAGCACCGCCCTCAGCTCTAGAACATTTATATGCAGATGGGCCTCCAGTTCAGACCAAGTGCCTTGGACAGTCTGTCACTGACATAGCCCCCACCCTCACCCCATCAGGGAGGCGTCCGTGGTCACTGTGGCCTTGGGTTGCTGGGGGGAGAAGGGGCGAGACCATTGACAGATTGTGTGTCATCCGCCAATTTAAATCCTGTTTGCACCTCTGGGTTACTCGAATCATGGCTGAAAGAGGATGCTGAAAGCGATATCATTGGGTGAGCAGTAGCCATTGTAGAAGCCTCATGTGAAACCTGGCCAGGGGGACACTGGTGATGGAGGCTGCCATGGAACAGCTGTAGAACCGAGTGAGCCATGGATTTCTCCCTTGAAAGGATTGGAATCGGTTGTTGCTTTATCCTTAAAATTCTGTGCTCTGGAATAACAGCTCTGCAGTTCTTTGTGTCCAAGATAACCCCTATGAATTCTGTTGACTGAGATGGGGTGAGATTGGATTTTTGCCAGTTTATTGTTGTGCCTAGCCTTTGTGCAGTGAGGAGAGAGTATGCCAGGGCTTCTTCCAGTAGATGTCTGGTGGGGGCGGAAATGAGCCAGTCATCTAGGTATGGAAACACCTGGAATCCTTGAAGTCGCAAGTGAGCTGTGACAACTGCCATGCACTTTGTGAACACTCTGGGGGCTGTAGAGAGTCCGAAGGGCAGTACTCTGAACTGGTAGTGACTGGCTCCTGCATGGAAGCGCATAAATCTTCTTGATTGCCTGTCCACTTTTATGTAGTAGTACGCATCTTGAAGATCTATCGAGCACATCCAATAGTCTTTTTGCAAAAGCAGGAGGATAGACTGTATTGTGACCATCCGGAATTTTTGTACTCTCACATACTTGTTCAATACACTGAGATCCAAAATTGGTCTCCAATCCCCGGTTTTCTTTGGCACCAAAAATAGTAGAGTAGAATCCGGATCCTATCTGGTCTGGAGGGACTATTTGGATGACTCTCTTTCTTAGCAGCTTTTCTATCTCTAGTGCTGCTTCTTCCCTTTCACTGGGTGGAACGTCGGGAAGGATTTTTGAAGGAACAGGACAAAGATCGAAGGGGATAGGATAACCTCTGGTTATAATCCTTTGTACCAAAGAATCGGTGGTGATGGTTAGCCAGGCAGAAGGGTACAAGGAGAAACATCCCCCAACCTCCTCCGGAGGAAAGGAGCTGGGCCGCTCTTCAGGAGCACTGGTAGGATTGGCCAGGGAAAGAACCCCTGGAACTCTGGTTACGCGGACCTCCTCTGCCCCGAAAGGAGCATCTTCCCTGTGAGTTTCTCCTCTGCCTTTAGGGGAGAACTCGGCCTGTGTGTCACAGAAAGGACCCTGAGATATCTTGAACCATATCTTCCCAGTCTTTTGGTTTCGGGAGAAAGCACGTTGAGGGGAAGAATAACGGACACCTATGTCAGAAAGGGTCTTACCATCCTGTTCACATCTGACCAGTGTGCTTTTAACTTTGGGTCCAAACAATGAGGAGGACTCAATGGGAGCGTTAAGAAACAAAGCCTTAAAGGGTTCTGCAAAACTGCACAAGTGCATCCAGGCATGTCGTCTCAACACTGCAGCTGAACCTGCTGCTCTAGCTGCTCCTTCTGATGCATCAGATATCAGTCGCATAGAGGAGTTAGATATTGACTAAATGGTGGCCAGCTGAGAGGCCACTGTCACGGACCTCAGACACGGCACCAGCCAAGGTTTCAGAAAGCTCAGAAATCAGATCCCTTTGAAGCCTGGTAAAGTGTGCCATATAATTCAGGGACCTGATAGTAAAGGTCGCTGATGCAAAAGTGCACTTCCCTATCCTGTCCAGGGCCCGGGACTCTCTGATAGGCGGATGGACAGTCTGGCTTTCTTCTTCTGCCAGATCCTTTTTTGTTGCGGCCGCCACCAAAGCATCCACAGGAAGACCTTTTGACTAATGGGGATCCATAGCAGGAGGGGACAAAATCTTATCTGGCCTCAGGGGAATAGCTTTGACGGTGTCAGGAGCCTTCCAAGCATGCTGCACGATAAACCGGACAATTTCATCGTCAGGTGGAGTAACCCAGGAGATAGGGGGCCGGGCGCGAAAGGCCTGCAGGAACACAGATTCCTCAGAGGTCGGATCAGACGACAGGCAGTCACCTCTCTGTTTCAGGATTTCGAGGATATCACCAAAGGATACCTCAGAGGGTGACCGACAGGATCCTTCCCCCTCATCAAAATCTGTGTCTTCAGTGAGGGACTCCTCTGTGGAGTCCATGTGCTTCCTCTTACACAAACTTTTCTGGTGGACTTCCTCAGCGGGAGAAGCTGGGGAAGACAGCGGAAAAGGGGTTTTCTGTGGGAATACGTCCTGAGGCCCTTGCACCCGGTGTCCGCTCGGTGCGACTTGTGAAACCAGTGTACCAGAGGAGGCGGACGGATAGACAGTCCAGTATCGCCAGCAGCAGCGAAAGCCTTCTCCATCAGTTGGAAGGCTGGTCCACCTGAAGAGGAGTGAATGTCTAGGACAGGGGTCACCCCTCCCCTAAGTGGCTCAGCCTGTCGACCCGGAGTCCCTGGATGGCTGTGGAGCAGCAAACTGTGCGAGTCACAACTGACATCCTGGGTCGTAGCAAAACATTCCTGCCACGAAGGCAACTGCGGATCCTTAGTGAGATCCATACAGGGTACCACAGAAGGGAAAGACTTTGCTATATCCATGGACTTCAAAGGCAATGAAGGAGGAGAATAAGAAGGGGTCTTTGGAGACAGCGATCACCTCCTAAGGAAGGACAGTTCTTGGGGGGGTGGGATATCTCTGGCCAGGAGCACCTGATCCACAAAACGCAACACATCGTGTTCGGAAAGACTTCTGGTGGACCTCACAGAGATTAAGGGAGGAACAGGCCTGTCCACAGAAGAGGCAAACTTGGTGCCCATCTCAGTCCACACAGAGAACAACGGTGCAGAGAGAGACTGGACTACGGGTGTCTGCACCGAAGAAGTCATCGGTGCAGAGGTTATGGTCTGCACTTATACAGGGATCAGTGCCAAAGTGGTTGTTGATGCCGAAGCTGGAACCGCCAAAACTGGAGTCAACAATAAAGGCGTTGGTTCTGAGTAAGATGTCGGTGCCGACGTGGTCAAGGTCTGCGCCGACTGAACGGGCGGTACCGATACAGTGGTAATAGTCTGAACTGAGGAGCCCCTCAGTGCCGATACAGTGAAGGCTGCAGGAGAAGACGGAGCCGAGATCACTAACGGAGCCGAAGGCCTTGGTGCCTAAGGTCTAGGCACTGACAGCACTGGTTGACTGAGTGAGTTCCGGAGCCGAAACTTTAGCCTTTTTAGGTTTTGGTTGGTGGGAGTCCCCAGACGGGGATGAAGGCAAAGATTTAGCCTTGGTAGGAACATCCAAGATTTTCTTATGGGCTCTAGGAGGGGTTGAGGCCTCAGACCCAGAAATAGCCTCTGAAAAGGGAGATTTAAGAAGTCCCTTCAGTAACAGCTTGTTTTTCCTTTCCAACAAAGTTCTATTTGAAAAGTTTTCACAAATAGTACTGGACGGGTTAACAGATAAGTGGGAAGCCCCCAAACAATAAACACACAAAGAGTGTGCATCAGAAGTAGGTAGTTTGTAACGACAATCAGAACACAGTTTAAACCCCGGACTACTTTTCTTATCTACCATGATAGCTAAATTAGAAAGCAGAAAGGGGTACCAGCAATGGTACAAAAGAGTACCCGAAGGTATGAGAAAAGGGAAGGACTACCAACGATGGTAAGGGGAGAATACCTTGTGGCAAAAAGGTAGACAAAAGAGAAGAAAAACCTGAAGAAATTATAGTCGCTAGATGCGATAGGGTAAGAGACAACAAAATAGAAACTTTTCTGACAGAAAAATAATATAAATGGCTATTAAACAACAAATAACTGTACTTAGCTCAAGAGAAGCAGCTTGACACGACCGAATTGCAACGCGGCAAATGAAATCTGGGGTAACAGGGAGAGGGGGATTGTGGGTAAGAGTTTAGCTCAAGAGTTTGAAGCTGACGCGAGCTTGGAAAATGGTTGGCTCGGTTCCGAGGTCGGAACAGATACCCATGCGCAAGGAATGAACGAGGATTAACAATATCAGATCCACCATTTTAATGAAGGTGAATGCATAGTAACTTATTTATTTTTGTTTTTTGGTCTAGGAGGATAGTCCCTAACACATTCAATCTCCAAGGGGACTGAGAAAAACTGGAAGAGGCATCAGACACCACTATCAGAGAATGGAAAACCCACTCGCTGGTTCTGGCATCCTCAAGTGTATGCAATACAATTCTTTTCTCCCTTCCTCTTTTGTTCTCAACCTCCTTATGCTAGTGCTTTTCATTATAAGCCTTAGTTTCAAGACTCCCCAATGAAGCAGAAGACTGTTCAGATGTTTAAGACATGGAGTATAAGATGTGTAAGGCAAGCTGCGAGTATGGCTTCTCTGTTCCTACAGGTTTTTCTACCGAAACCTGCTTTTCCAGCTGCCACACATATATGGCTAAGATACAAAAGAGGTAAGACCATGATGATACTTCAGAGAGCTGTAGATAAAACTCCGGGGGGGGGGGTCATGGAAGCAACCTCTGCTCCAGCAAAATAACATCTGTTGACCCACTGAAGAGGTTCCTTGTTGTGTTATAACAAGATGCAATTTAAGCAACTACCCCAGCTAGAAATTATTTGCTTCACCACAAAGGAAACAAACTTGATATCTGCAAGGAAAAATGGTCAGTTGGGGTTCATGACATCCTTAATTCTGGAAATACATGAACATTATGCAAACATTTGCCTACTAAGGCTCAAAACTATGTAACATATGCTCACCTTGTCTTCTTAATGTGGATGAAAAGAAGCTTTTTTTTTTTTTTTTATTCAGGGCAGTATCTAACATGATCGTTACCATGAAGATGGGATCTGTCAAAATGGCTACTTTGCCTTTATGAATACTGCACAATTTACCGGACATAGCCTGAAGTTCTGGACTTATCAAACAGACATGAAAGGATAGTTTTCCATCTCAAAAATATCAAAGGCAAGGAGTAATTCAATCCAAAGGAATACGTTGTTAAAATCCAGACTCTTACTAGGATTCAGGTGAAAACTCCTTAACAGCTGTCCATGAAGTGAAGAAGGGATTCTTGTGACTGTATACTATCAAAGCTGAAAAACGAGCATTGGTAAACCAATAAGAGAAACACTAACAAAAAGGGAAGATGAATGCAGTCCCTGCACCAATTTCAGAACCACGTCCAGTTTGACAAAAGTCATTCTAACAGAATCTTTTCTTGTTTTTGAAGTACCTCCCCCATATGCAAGCTTTAAGATGCTCAGACTCCAGTGTTGGATGCAGAAACTTATACTGTGACTGAATGAGATTTCCTTTGGATGAGAAATGAATTAAGAAGCCTTAACTTTTTAAGGCAAGGACTTTGGCTCTGCTGGCTACTCCCAACAAAACAAAGATTTCTGCAAAGCCATTCCGCAGAGATCAGATCCCAAACGTCCTGTGGATCAAGCTGACACTAAATCCAAAGGAAGTATTGTCTGTATATGGTAAATGAGCTGCTTGAACACCGTCAATCACACAGGCATGGCGGAAATGCAAAAGAGATCACATCTTTTGTCAATCTGTTTATGCACCACATGATCATAGAATTGTTGGTGTCCACCTGAAGTACCCCTAAAAGCAGAATGTTTAATTGCAAAAAATACTGGTAAAACTTACCCAGAATTCAACTGTACCACTTGCAACTACTGGTTCAACTCTCTTGTCAATGGGATCAGCAAGTTGATAAACCTGTTGTCTGATATGAGAGGCTGCCCAGGTAATAACATGTCCTCATATGAAATGTAGCATAAGGCACTAGCAGCATGCCTGATGACAGAACAATGCTAGAAAAGGCCTTGCTGACACAGTCTGGGGTGATAATGCTACCTATTGACAAGAAGAGTACTGCAAATCCTTTGCTGGAAAACAAAGACTTCCTGATAGATTTGCAACTAGACATCTCAGATTCATTCTAACTTTTCTTGTTTGTAGATCACCAAAGTTACTTCAGAAACAGAGCTATCTTCCAATTCCTTAAACTATTGTAGAACATTATCTTGGATTAAAACAGTCATTTAGATAATGTACACATGCACTCTACTTCTCCATGACAGTTGCAATGATATAGCTATGAGAATATCCTAGCAACAGTGGCATGACAAAATGGTGAGGCTTCCTCATTTTGTACTTGACAAATGTTATGTCTAGACGAAGGCTGTGAACATGGCAGTACACATCTCAAGTCCAGCGTTGCCCTCTTGCATTCCCTCAAACAATAGGGGAAGAAATGGTTGAAAAGTGACAATTCTGACTCTCTGCACTTCCAAATGTTTGAATTTGTCAGATCCAAACCAGGTCTCCAAACTCTGCTGCCTTTTTTGGCAAAAAAGGAGCAGAAGAAGCAGCCAAATTCTGTGCACTGAGACAAAGTATCTTTGCTAAATCTTATGCAACACAGACGGCACTTACTGGCTAGAATTCAGAAGCAAAGGGAAACAGAAGTGAGAAAGGGATGTCTTGCTCCTCTGGGAGCTGGGATAATGAAGGGATTGCACATGTGTAAAACTGTTTGGGACTGCTGTATTTGGGAAGTTTGGAACTGGGGAGATTACACCCGCTTGAAGAGTTTTCATTAAATAGAGTCCTCACAAACTTCAATGCCTTCATCTTCAGAGCATAGGTTAGAGAAATCACTCCAAAGTGAGTACAATACTGAGCAAAAAGTTTAGTGACACAGAAGACTTGGTCATTGCACTCTTTCAGTAAAACTCAGTAAAGTTATTCTGTTTCTCTCCTTATATTCATTCCTGCACAGAACTATGTCATACATCACCTGGTCTGCAGCCTTGCTTCTGACATCACAATAAGCACACCATTCAATCACCATGCATCTGCACAAGCACTTTATTCGGACCTTGGTGATGTTTCAAGTGAAGAGAAGAACCCTATCTAGCCATTTAAGTAATGAACCTTTAGTGAACAACATTCAGGAGAAACTATACGTTGCAACTCTAACAATATAAAAATCTCTTAAAATAAATGACCATAAGAAGGTGAATGCTGATCTGTGGAAAACAACCGTCTAAGCTAGGGCTAACAGTCAACATACTAGACTCATTTACCCAGATGGCATGGAGACACAGAAATTGGGCCACTAGTTAAAAGGATACTTACCATTAATCAAACCATTAAACGTACCTGAAAATATCAAAGTGGTTACCCTATAGAACGCATCATCAAATGATGAACAAACCAGAAGCTGGGTGGTATTGCTATGCATTTTGTTAAAAAGGAAGGAGTAAACTTTTCACAGCTCATGCACTACTAAGCAAATGATGAAGAAATACAGTGTGTGAAGCATGTTACACAGTGTAATTAAGGGGTCTATATTACAAGATCGAACGTTTAGGTTATTGAACACCTAAATATCAAACTTGTAATACCGAAAGCCAAAAACCGCAAATGGCCATTTTCACACAGGGAGAGAATTCCCTTGGCCCTAAAAGGAAAAAAAAGAAAACAAACATTTAAACCCAAATGAAGTAGTGGGGGGCTTTGCCCCCACCCCCCTAATTAAATATACCAACTCTGAGATCACTGTACAATGTACAAGAGAGCAAAATCCACATAACAGCCAAGGAAATTCTTTCCCTGCATGAAAATGGCCATTCGCAGTTTTTGGCTTTCGGTATTACAAGTTCGATGTTTAGATATTTGATAACCTAAACGTCTGACCTTGCAATATAGACCATAATTAAGGAGGAACACCTGCAGACAAAGCAGGAAGGAGAGAAAAAAAAAAAAGAGAGAGAGGCATGTCAACTGATAAGCCTCTTTTGATAAGTCAGCATCTTTCTCACCTTCGAAACAACCGTTCTTCATTCAACCAAGCAATTATCTTTTAAGCAGCACCCCTCTATGTTATTCAAATTAGACTTTTCTGCTTTGCTAAGGAAGACTTTTTTTTTTGCTAAATTGAGCTACTATTTGATTATAGCATTGTGAAAGTTTTTCTCGTGGTAAGCTATTCCTTAAGCCCTCTTCTTACAACAACCGACAAGCCTTTTCATTCATTTCCTCAACAATCTGTTCCTTATACAAGAAACCACTCTTTGTAAGAAAAGACAAGCTTTACTCACTTTCCTTGCCGCCTCCTTCTCTCCTTCTTTTCCAGGATCCAGTCTCTGCTTTTCTTCAGTGATTTGCCTTTTAAAGACTTGAATCTTGTTCTATGAAAAAAGAGAAAAATTAATTAATGACAACAGAAATATTTAAAGTGAAGAAATTTCACTTTAGTGTGGTTTCCAAACAACAATTTTTAGTCTGATGGAAGTCTGACAGACTTAAGCATTCACCTCATCCCATTACCTTCTACAGAGCCTTCTGCAATAGGCATACACTTGGAATATTCTGCCACTGCATTTCTGCATGGCTTTTCAAACTCTCAACATTCAGCTTTCCCAGGGCATGTCATCTTGGTTCAAAGTAGTGACCCTATGTTAGGATTAGGATTTATATTCCCCAAAGAGCCTCACAGTTTTGACTAACCCCACACAAACTACCATCTATAACAGGAGGCATTGTACTGCACCAAGAATGTAGAAAAACATTTGAAGACTTCACTTGCATAAAGATTCCACAGGAAATCATGGAAATTGCACACAAAGTACACTATGTGAAAAGTATTGGAGAGAAAAGCCAGCCACTGCAAAAGACCACCTCAAGCATCAGATATCTACAGACCAACAATATCTTTTTTCATGTACTTCATGGTGCCTCTTACATTCAAATACACATTTAGCAAAAATCTAATCACCGTCACTTCAAAAATAAGGAGGATAGAGGAGCAACTGAGAGCAACCTACACAGACAAATCCTCATCCCAAAAGAAATTCTCCTTTTGTACAGGAAATCACTGCTGCAGTATTAGTCCCCAGCTACGTGAATATTGTACGACCCTTATGGAAGGATATTCCACAGAACCAAAAGCAGCTCTACTTCTAGTCAAATCTAGTTTGTAATGAGAAATAAAGGTATAAGCATTAGTCCAGGTAGCTGCTGCACAAATATCACCAATGGACGTTCTAGTCCAGAAGTGGCCATGAATCTATCTGAATGTGCCTTAGGAGCCTTTGAAAGAGAAATACCTTGCTGAGAATATACAAAAGAAATGCAATCAGTAATCCATTTGGCCAAGGTAACTTTAGAAACTAGTAAACAAGTAGTATGAAGCATAAAATACTCCACCGGATCCACTACTGGTAAAATTTAATAGTGTAGACACAAAGATACATAAACGTTAAAAACAGGTACGTTTTCATCACCAACTTCTTCAGATGAGCTAAACACACCACCACCTTCATTTAAATATCATTTCACAGTTAACCCCACCCAATGAAGGCTTACAATGACTCACAGTTTCTAATTGATTAAATACAAGTTACTGCAACCTTCAAACTTCCCTGCCACAATCCCACTTGATGCTGATATAAAGTGCAATGTGCACAACAATTATAAATGAATTGATGTATATCAAATAAATCAAATACATACATGTATGAACCATATAAACCCACTTATAACAAATTTATACCATTTGAGTTGTATACCTTACTTTAGTTAAATATACATACTAAAAAACATATAAATGAATAACACCATCTAGTGGACAATCATAAAGACTTCTTTTTTATATAAAAAACTTTTCTCTCTCTAAAACCTTTTATAAAACTTTTTATAAAAATAAATTTATCAAATAAAAGTTCTTTTACATTCCTTTGCAAGATATATTCAAACAGTTCAAGCCCTATCTATAACTTAGCAGATCTAAGCTTTAATACAGGCATAATAGAGATCATATCATTTAAACCAGGATTTTTACATGCTTCCAATATTACTTGCCAATATAGCTCTCTGTAGTCAACCCTTGTTTCCCATGGTCCACCTCTCGGGTCAATAGCTACGGTCTCTAGAACAAAGAATCCAAATTCAGCTCCCTTACATACACAGGTATGCTTATATAGGGCATTATTTTCATGTCTCATTTTTATATCATAGAGGTGTTCGTATAACCTCTGTTTGAGCTTTCGCTCACTCTTCCCTGTGTAAAACGACTCACATATTTTACAAATCACTAAATATATAATTCCTATGTTGTTACAATTCACAAAAGAATTCAAGTGTACCTTCTTGTTATGAGATTTTAAATATATTGAGGCTCCTTTTAACAAATGGGAACAGTAATTGCAACTACCACATTTAAATAAACCTTTTTTGCTATTTCTAGATTGCCCTTCACTTCTTCCTATTTGAGTGCCCATCTCTAACAAATTGTTAATATTTTTACCTTTTCGGTATGTGTACTTTATTTCTTTCTTTATCAAAAATATAATCCAAATCTGATATCTTGGCAAAATTCAACCATTCATTTTCTATAACCTTTCTAACCAGACCAGCTTGTCCATCATACGCGAGTGTAATACCTGAACTGTAGTCATCTCCGTCGTTATCTACTGCATCATTAAATGCATGAATAGAGTCTAATTTTCTAAGTATAGGGGCAAACCTGGTTTTTCTTCCCTCTATTACCTCTAGGCTGATTTGTGTCAGCAGGTCCTTTGGATAACCCCTATCAAGAAATAATTTTATAATGTATCTAACTTTTTTTTTTTTAAATGTGGAGCGTTTCTCCCCGGGCCTCCGCTGAAAACAGGCTCTGTGGAACCTAGTCGGACATTCCCGGTCAACAAATGTTAAATAAATAAAAAAAAAAATAAAAATGTCTCATCTTCAGATGTCATCCTACTTGCCCGCATCAGTTGTCCCTTTACAACACCTTTCTTCTGGTGTGGCGGGTGAGAACTAGTGTAGTGCAAGTAGGAATTGGAAAATGTCTTCTTACAGTGAATTTTAGATATAAAATTTCCACCAACTTTCTGTATATTGACATCTAAATAGTTCATTTGTTCTTTATTAAATTCATAAGTGAAACTTAAAAAAAGAGGTTGAGCCATTAATGTAATCAAAATATCCTTTGAATTTATCTTCTGTACTAGTCCATAGGATACAAATATCATCCAGAAATCTCCCATAGTATTTCCAATGCTGGTGAAAATGAGAATTTAATGCAAAATTCTCATCCCAATATGCCATAATTAAATTTGCATATGTGGGGGCGCAATGTGCGCCCATGGCTACTCCAGTCATTTGTTTATAGTATTCACCTTCAAAAAAGATGGTTGTTCCTTAAAATTGTGTCCATTAGTACAAGAATGGTTCTAAATTCGTTGAAGTTGATACCTTTATAACCTACCAACATCTCTTCAAACCATTTCAGCCCCAGTTCATGTGGTATATATGTAAAAAGATCAACCACATCCAAAGTTACAAAACTTAAATATTCACTAAATTATGAACTGTCTAGTCTCATCAAAAGATTCCATGAATCATTTAAAATGTTTTTATTACATTTGACTAGGTCTTTAATCTTTTTATCCACATATTTAGCTAGTGGTGCAGTAACATAACCATCTGACGATACTATGGGTCTCAGAGGAGGGTTGTTTAAATTTTTGTGCACTTTGGGTACACCCTAGGCTTTTCCACATATAAAAAATTATATGTATCCAAATTAATCAAACTTTCCAATAATAAATCATTTAGAATCTCACAAATTTTCTTATAAGCAATATTCACTTTGTTTATACTCTATTGCATTTTTTTGCATCACTTAAAAGTTCTTGCATTTTCCCTTCATATGTGATATAAACCATTAACACAACTCCTCCCCCCATATCAGGTTTCATTACCCTAAAATTTTTGATCCCACCTACCAATGTCAAAATGTCTTTTTCCTCAGGTGTTATGTTTGGTTGTACCCTCTGACATTTCAATACTTCCCTTATTTCAGTTTCTAGTCCTAGTTCAAAGTTCCGCAATTGAGGATGAATAGATGGGTTAAACACACTTCGTTTAAACAATTCACCCTGCTTATTAATAAACTTCTTTCCTTTAAAATCAACTCCAAATTTTTCCTCCTAATAAAAAGTTTCAAGTCCACTAGTAATTAAAAAATATCTGCTCTTACCCTAGGTATGAAAGAACAACCTTTAGAAAACATATAAAAAAAATGGTTTACTGACCTGTAAACTAGAGTAATTGAAACTATTAAACCAATTAAAAGAATATTTAAAACCTTCCTGATGTATACATTTAGTTAGTTCCAAGCTCCTTGTCGTGGTTGCCTTGTCTCCGTCTCCCACCCCTCCCCCTGAAGTTTTTTGGCCCATATTGGACAGGCTGTTTCTGCAACAATCTCTCGGACCTTCTTAGTGGGGGAAATTCTGTGGGGTCATTGAGCTCATAATTGTCACCATCTAATTCCATCCCCTTCCTATTGCATTCATTCTTGTCATAGTCATATCTAATATAGTGCTTGGGCTTTGGGTAGTGTGTGTTAGCTTTATATTCGTTCAAATCTCTTCCAATTGTTTTAGCCTGTTTTGTACCTCATTACATTTCAATCTTTTTCAACAGTTCATATTTAACCTTTTCGGTCTCAATAGTATACATTAAATCATTCACAATGTTAGTATTAGTACGCTCAATAACAGTATAGATGTTTTCCATTTCAGTTTCATTGTTTTTTTATAATGGCTCTCATTTCACAACCACAGCGTTCAAAGGCCTCTATTAGCTGCTTGTGGAAGTCCGTGCCTTCTTTTACATTATTTGGATATTTGCATACCCTTGATCCCTTTGGCACTATAGTTGCAAACAATATTTTAAATATGCATTGTCCATCTCCCACATTTTGTATTTATGTAGTAAATATTCTACACCCAACAATTGTTTAGCATAAGTGCCTTTAGAATCTACAATGTCATTGTTCGTTTTAAATTCAAATTTTACATTTAAAATGTCATTTAAATTTCGTTTGGTACCTGGTAACACCACTGAATGTTCTGCCATAAACCACATTGTGTTGCTATCCCTGTTACCACCAGTACTTGTAGATATAGTTTTTTCAACAGTATTTGCACCAAAAATACAGGGAAAACCATCCAAACTTCTCCTCCTTCCACTACTGGTGCTTGCGATGTCGCCATCTACAACCAGTTCATCTGTTGCTGTTCCTTCCTTCGAAGCTGAACGTCCCCTTGCTTCCTGGTTGCCTGGAATGGTCAGCGTTGACGCCATTATCATTGATTGGCTGATGGGTGTCAAAAGCTCCACAACTTGCATAATTTGACCAATAAGCTTACGAATCTCACCAATTTCAGTTCCTCTGTTGATCCCTTCAAGCAGAGCACCCGGTGAAGCATCCATTCCAAAATTAAACTAATAACCAAAAAACAGGAATGAAGTGCTAGGAAAACTAGTAACCAATTTGTATGAAGCACAAAACACTCCACCAGATCCATGACTGGTAAAATTTAATAGTGTAGACACAAAGATACATAAACGTTAAAAAATGGTACGTTTTCATCACCAACTTTTTCATTACCAACTTCTTCAGATAAGCTAAACACACCACCACCTTCATTTAAATATCATTTCACAGTTAACCCCACCCAATGACAGCTTACAATGACTCTCAATTCCTAACTGATTAATTAAAGACAAGTTACTGCAACCTTCAAACTTCCTTGTCACAATCCCACTTGATGCTGATATGTGCAATGTGCACAACAATTCTAAATGAATTGATGTATATCAAATAAATATCAAATACATACATGTATGAACCATATAAATCCACTTATATATAACAAATTTATACCATTTGAGTTGTATACCTTACTTTAGTTAAATATACATAGTAAAAAACTTATAAATTAATAGCACTGTCTAGTTTACTAGTTTTCCTAGCACTTCATTCCTGTTTTGCGGTTATTAGTTTAATTTTGGAATGGATGTTTCACCGGGTGCTCTGTTTGAAGGGATCAACAGAAGAACTGAAATTGGTGAGCTTCGTAAGCTCATCGGTCAAATTACGTAAGTTGTGGAGCTTTTGACACCCATTAGCCAATCAATGATGACATGGGCGTCAACGCTGGTCATTCCAGGCAACCAGGAAGCAAGGGGACATTGAGCTTCAAAGGAACGGCAACAGATGAACTGGTTGTAGATGGCGACATCGCAGGCACCAGTAATGGAAGGAGGAGAAGTTTGGATGGTTTCCCCCGTATTTTTGGTGCAAATACTGTTGAAAAAACTATATCTACAAGTACTGGTGGTAACAAGGAGAGCAACACAACACGGTTTATGGCAGAACATTCAGTGGTGTTACCAGGTACCAAACAAAATTTAAATGACATTTTAAATGTAAAATTCGAATTTAAAAGGAACAATGACATTGTAGATTCTAAAGGCACTTATGCTAAACAATTGTTGGATTTAAAATATTTACTACATAAATACAAAATGTGGGAGCTGGACAATGCATATTTAAAATACTGTTTGCAGCTAAATATAGTGCCAAAGGGATCAAGGGCATGCAAATACCCAAATAATGTAAAAGAAGGCACGGACTTCCACAAACAGCTAATAGAGGCCTTTGAACGCTGTGGTTGTGAAATAATGAGAGCCATTATAAAAAAACAATGAAACTGAAATGGAAAACATCTATACTGTTATTGAGCGTACTAATACTAACACTGTGAATGATTTAATGTATACTATTGAGACCGAGAAGGTTAAATATCATGAACTGTTGAAAAAGATTGAAATGAAATGTAATGTAATGAGGCACAAAACAAAAAGGCTAAAAAAATTGAAAGGGATCTGAACGAATATAAAGCTAACACACACTACCCAAAGCCCAAGAAATATATTAGATATGACTATGACAAGAATGAATACAATAGGTAGGGGATGGAATTAAATGGTGACACTTATGAGCTCAATGACCCCACAGAATTTCCCCCACTAAGAAGGTCTGAGAGATTGTTGCAGAAAGAGCCTGTCCAATATGGGCCAAAAAACTTCAGGGGGAGGGGTTGGGAGACACAGACAAAGCAACCATAACAAGGAGCTTGGAATTAACTAAATGTATACATCAGGAAAGTTTTAAATATTCTTTTAATGGGTTTAATATTTTCAACTACTCTAGTGTACTGGTCACTAAACCATTTTTTGATCTGTTTTCTGAAGGTTTTTCTTTCATACCAAGGTAAGAGCAGATATTTTTAAATTACTAGTGGACTTTAAACTTTTTATTAGGAGGAAAAATTTGGAGTTGTTTTTTAAAGGAAATAAGCTCATTAATAAGCAGGGTGAACTGGTTAAACGAAGAGTGTTTAACCCACCTATTCATCCTCAATTGCGGAACTTTGAACTAGGACTAGAAACTGAAATAAGGACGATATTGAGACGTCAGAGGGTACAACCAAACATAACACCCGAGGAAAAAGACATTTTGACATTGGTAGGTGGAAACAAAAATCTTAGGGTAATGAATCCTGATAAGGGGGAGGGGGTTGTGTTAATGGATTATATCACATATGAAGGGAAAATGCAAGAACTTTTAAGTGATACAAAAAAATACAATAAAGTATTTATAAACGAAGTGAATATTGCTTATAAGAAAATTTATGTGATTCTAAATGATTTATTATTGTAAGGTTTGATTAATTTGGATGCATATAATTTTAAATACTCAAAGTGCACAAAAATGTAACAACCCTCCTCTGAGACCCATAGTATCGTCAGAGGGTTATGTTACTGCACCACTAGCTAAATATGTGGATAAAAAGATTAAAGACCTAGTCAAAGTTAATAAAAACATTTTAAATGATTCATGAGATCTTTTGATGACAGTTTACAATTTAGTGAAAATTTAAGTTTTGTAACTTTAGATGTTGTTGATCTTTTTACATGTATACCACATGAACTGGGGCTGAAATGGTTTGAAGAGATGTTGGTAGGTTATAAAGGTATCAACTTAATTGAATTTAGAACCATTCTTGTACTAATGGACACAATTTTAAGGAACAACTTCATCTTTTTTGAAGGTGAATACTATAAACAAATGACTGGAGTAGCCATGGGCGCACATTGCACCCCCACATATGGTATATTGGGAAGAGAATTTTGTATTAACTTCTCATTTTCACAAGCATTGGAAATACTATGGGAGATTTCTGGATGATATTTGCATCCTATGGACTAGTACAGAAGATAAATTCAAAGAATTTTTTGATTACATTAATGGTTCAACCTTTTTTTTAAGTTTCACTTATGAATTTATTAAGGAACAAATTAACTATTTAGATGTCAATATACAGAAAGTTGGTGGACATTTTATATCTAAAATTCACCATAAGGAGACATTTTCCAATTCCTACTTGCACTACACCAGTTCTCAGCCGCCACACCAGAAGAAAGGTGTTGTAAAGGGACAACTGGTGCAGGAAAGTAGGATGACATCTGAAGATGAGACATTTAAAGAAGTTAGATACAATATAAAATTATTTCTTGATAGGAGTTATCCAAAGGACCTGCTGACACAAATCAGCCTAGAGGTAATAGAGGGAAGAAAAAACAGGTTTGCCCCTATACTTGGAAAATTAGACTCTATTCATGCATTTAATGATGCAGGAGATGACTACAGTTCAGGTATTACACTCACATATGATGGACAAGCTGGTCTGGTTAGAAAGATTATAGAAAAAGAATGGTTGAATTTTGCCAAGATATCAGATTTGGATTATATTTTTGATAAAGAAAGAAACTAGACATACCGAAAAGGTAAAAATATTAAGAATTTGTTAGAGATGGGCACTCAAATAGGAAGAAGTGAAGGACACTCTAGGAATAGCAAAAAAGGTTTATTTAAATGTGGTAGTTGCAATTACTGTTCCCATTTGTTAACAGGAGCCTCAATATATTTAAAATATCGTAACAAGAAGTTACACTTGAATTCTTTTGTGAATTGTAACACCAAAGGAATTATATATTTAGTGATTTGTAAAATATGTGTCGTTTTACACAGGGAAGAGTGAGCGAAAGCTCAAACAGAGGTTATACGAACACCTCTATGATATAAAAATGAAACATGAAAATAATGCCCTATATAAGCATACCTGTGTATGTAAGGGAGCTGAATTTGGATTCTTTGTTGTAGAGACCGTAGCTATTGACCCGAGAGGTGGACCATGGGAAACTAGGGTTGACTAGAGAGCGCTATATTGGCAAGTAATATTGGAAGCATGTAAAAAACCTGGTTTAAATGATATGATCTCTATTATGCGTGTATTAAAGCTTAGATCTACTAAGTTATAGATAGGGCTTGAACTGTTTGAATATATCTTACAAAGGAATGTAAAAGAACTTTTATTTGATAACTTTTTTTATAAAAAGTTTTATAAAAGGTTTTAAAGAGAGAAAAGTTTTTTTATATAAAAAAAAAAAGTCTTTATGATTGTCCACTAGATGGTGCTCTTCATTTATAAGTTTTTTGGTATGTATATTTAACTAAAAAGTAAGGTATACAATTCAAATGGTATAAATGTATACATTTGTTATATATAAGTGGATTTATATGGTTCATACATGTATGTATTTGATATTTATTTGATATACATCAATTCATTTATAATTGTTATGCACATTGCACTTTATGAAGGTTGCAGTAACTTGTATTTAATCAATTAGGAACTGAGAGTCATTGTAAGCTTTCATTGGGTGGGGTTAACTGTGAAATGATATTTAAATGAAGGTGGTGGTGTGTTTAGCTTATCTGAAGACGTTGGTGACGAAAACGTACCTGTTTTTAACGTTTATGTATCATTGTGTCTACACTATTAAATTTTACCAGTCATGGATCCGGTGGAGTGTTTTGTGCTTCATACAACTTGGTTACTAGTTTTCCTAGCACTTCATTCCTGTTTTTCGGTTATTAACTTTAGAAACTGATGATCCCAGTCTGTTTGATGAAAAAGAAACTGCTCTGTTTTCTTGAAATTCTTTGTTCTGCGTAAATAGAAACACAGTTTGTCTATGTATATCTAAAATATTTAGCATGTATTCTCCCTTACTTGAAAAATTAGTGAAAAAAGGCAAATGAACAGTTTGACTGATATTCAATTCAGAAGCTACTTTTTTTTTAGACTAGTGCATAAAATATCTCTATCTTTGTGAAAAACAATGAAAGAAGTTTTGAATGACAGAGCTTGGAGTTCAGAAATTCTCCTTGCAAATGTAATAGGTATTAAAAATGCTGCTTTCCAAGACAAACATTTTAAAACAAATTTGGATGAAGATTCAATAGGTTGTTGTGTCAATCCATGAAGTAAAACTGTCAAACTGCAAGGAGGTGACAGCTCTTTCACTGGAAGCCTGAGTAAGAAGATGCCCTTTAGAAACCCTTGCACAATTTGGAGGAAGCTTTTTCTCCTGAATGACAATCTGATATGGCTGCAAATTCTACGTTGACTGTGGAAAAAACTAGCACCTTCCTGAAAAAGAGAGGCTACAAATTCCAAAACTGAAGAAACAGGAGACGTAAAAAGGTTAATCTCCTTTTTAAAAGCCCAAACTGAGAATCTTTTCCAGTTATTTCTATAAATCTTCCTAGTAGAAGCCTTTTTGGGAAAATAAAAGTATATAACAAACCAGGGAAGAAAGCCTGGGCTGCCTAGCTATTAATGGAATTAGAGAAACCATGCGTTGAGTCTGAGATCTAGAATACTGGGATGCTTCATCCCCAAGGGATGCAAGAGAAGCTCTGGACTGGGACCAGCATTCATGCAGAATAACAAAGATGAGACCAAAGGAAGGGGAATCACACCTGGCAAGGCTAAAAGAGGGCAATGAGGATAACTGAGCTCTTCAACTGACTGGCTTTCTGTAAGAATTTTGCAATCAGAGGTATGTTGGATATTCGTAAAGGAGACCAAAGGGCCAAACATGGACTACAGCATCTCACAGTGACTCTCCCCGAGGGACGTTTGGGCAAAATACCTGCTGCACTTGTTATGGGGAGATGCAAAGAGACTGCAGCAAGGCTGGCCTCAATGACAGAAAATCCTCTCATCCACTATGACTGAGAGACCACTTGTGAGGCATCAGAATGGACTTGCTGAGTTTATCCGCTAGTACGATGGATTTCCCTGGAATATGTGTTGCCACTAGAAAGCAGTTGGAGGAGACTGCCTACTGCCACACTCTCATAGCTTCTCGACAGAGGGAGTAAGATAGAGTTCCTCCTTGTTTGCTGATCTACCAGACTATGGACATGTTGTCAGTTTGAATCACAATAGTCCCCAGAGGAAGAAAGTACAGTTGTGTACACTTATCATAAATGTAGATGTTAAGAGTGTATTCACTGCTGCAATCATTACATTTGGGTTATCTGCCTGCGGGTAGCCCTCAGCCAGCCTGAATACCAGAGTCTTGGGATTTCTGCGCCTGATGCTATCGCTTCTTCCATGACGTCAGGGGTATAAAACATGCAGCAGACGTCATTACATCAGTTTTTCATGCCCCAGATGTCAGATGCCCCCACAATAGGAAGCAATTATATGATATGGAACACCACCAGCGAAAAGTAAATATACATGATATAATGTATACCAAACAAATAAGATAGGTAAAAGTCAAGAGAAGTCAGGGGGCTGGAGGGAGGGAAACTAGGACTGCAACAGTGAATGCACTCGAACATCTACATTTACGGTAAGTGTACACAACTGTACTATGTTCTTCTTGTTTCACTGTTGCAGTCATCACACTTGGGTTGATTCCCAAAGCTAAGGAAGGGTGGAGGTAGTTAAAGAGCATTAGGGCTAGCAATCAGGCCCTGTAAGACTGCTGAGGCAAATCCAGCTCTGGATTTAGAAAAAATAGGCAAGTGGTAATGCTTGGTAAAAGTGTGTACTGAGCTCCAGGTTTGCATCTTCCAGGATGTCCTTGGTAGGGACTCCTCTGAGAAATGCAGTAGAGGTAGATGCAGCCCTGGTGGAATGTGTTTTTATCCCCTGTGGGGTAGATTTTCCATGGTGCTGTTAGCAGAAATGGATGCAATGTGCTATCCCATTTGGAAATGGTTTGCTTTGAAATGGCCTTCCCCCTCTGCCCCTGCAGCAAAGCTGACTAGCAGCTGGTCAGATTTTCTGAGAGGCTCAGTCCTGTTCAAATAGAATCTAAGCTGTCTGTGCACGTCCAGGGAATGCAGTATCCTTTCCCCTTTACTCTGGGGATTAGGGAAAAAAGTAGGCAAATGAATGGAATGGTTCAGAGCCACACTAGACACTACCTTGGGCATAAATGATGGATTAGTCCTGAGGGAAACCCTGTCCGCATGGAAGATAATGAAGGGTTCCACTGCCATAAGGGCCTGCAGTTCAGACACTCTTCTTGCAGAAGTGATGGCTACAAGTAAAGCTGTTTTCCAAGAAAGAAATTTCAACTCCGCTGTAGCAGCTGGTTCAAAGGGGGGAAGAGTAAGTTCTTCCAACACAAAGTTAAGGTCCCAGGCTGGAGTGGGAGGGGTCTTAAATTTAAGGCCCCTCTAAGGAATTGTTTTAGCAGTGGATGACAGAAGATGGGTGGCTAAGTATTATACTGTGCTGATAAGGCTGAGGCATGAATCTTAATAGAAGAGAAAGATAAGCCCTTGTGGAGCATTTGTTAAATAATCTAGAATATGAGGAAAGCTGGGCACTGTTGTGCCCATCCCCTGAGACTGGCTCCAGGAACAGTATCTTTTCTGCTTTTCTAAATAGGATTTGCTAGTGCTAGGCCTCCTTGTCTCAAGAATGACATCCAGCACCTGCTTACTGAGGGTTGCTAGAGGTGAGCTCAGGGGATTAGCCAGGCTGCAAGGTTCAGGGTTTGAAGCTGAGAGTGCAGAATCTGGCCCGCTTCCTGGGACAGCAGGGAAGGGGTCTGAGGCAGATGCCATGGTTGTAGCACTGAGAGTGCGCAAAAGGGGGTACCAGTGCTGGTGTGGCCAGTCCAGTGCAATCAGTATTGTATTTGGCTTGACCTGTTTAGATCTTTAGAAGGACCTTCGAGAGGAGAGGCGGCGGGGGGAGGGGGCATAAACTGAGAGGCCTTCGCAGGTAAAGGACAGGGCATCCACTTTCCAAGCCTGACTGTGGGGAGTTCTGGTGCAGCATTTGTTCAACTGGTAGTTCTAAGGGGAGGCAAACAGATCTACCTCTGGTGTCCCCCATTAGTTCCTAAAGAGCTTGAATATTTTGGGTTCCAGTCTCCATTCGTGTGGGTCCATGAGATTTCTGCTTAAGTCGTCTGCCAGTGACTTTAGTTTGCCTGGCAGGAATTGAGCTTGTAGGTTCACTTGGTTGCTCAAGTCTGTGTTCCACAGAGCCATAGCTAGTCTGCAGAGTGCCTAGGAATGGGTTCCCCCCTGCTTATGTACCACATAACTGTGGTGTTGTCTGTCTTTACCAATAGTTGTCCTGGAAGAATAAGATCTACGAAGGCTGTCAGAGCATTTTGTACAGCTAACATTTATTTTTGATTGATATGCAGGTGCATCTGTATTGGGTTCCATTTGCCCTGAATGCACTGCCCTGCCATGTGAGCCCCCCATGCATAGTCTGATATGTCTGTTAGGGTTTGGGTGGCAGGGGGTAGAGTGAAAGGGAGTCCCTTGTTGTGGTTGCAGGCATCTGCCCACCAAAGGAACTCTGCCCTTACGCAAGGAATGATAGGAATCATTGTTTCCAGGTCCGGAGAATGATGACACCCATAGCCTTTTTAGATACCACTGAAGTTTCCCCATATGCAGTCTTGCATATGGAATTAACAGAATGCAAGAGGCCATGAACCCCAGGGCTTGCAGGATTTTCCTTGCAGATAGCTGGGGTTTTGTGGCCACAGTAGGTTGAAGTAGGTTGTCAAACGTGTTTCTCTGGAGTGAAGAATGCCATCTGGGAAGTTGTGTTCAAGCTTGCTCCCAGGAATACAATCTGTTGGCAGGGTAATAGATGTGATTTCTTCTCGTTGATGGTGTACCCCAGTGAAGTTAGAAGTCTCTTTACAAATGCCAGGTGATGTAACAGCAAGTACGGACTCTCTGCCTGAATTAGGCAATTGTCCAAATATGGGTAAATCTGAATATTTCTCTGCCTGCAAAATGCAATGGCTGGAGCTAGGCACTTTGTGAATACCCTGGGCGTAGTAGATAAGCCAAAGGGAAGTGTAGAGAACTGATGGTGCATGGAGCCTGCCCTGAAGCGTAGGTATTTCCTGCGAGAATCCCTTACTGGGATGTGAAGATAAGCTTCTTTTTAAGTCTAGGGTTGCCAGCCAGGCATCCTTGGCTAGCATAGGAAGAAGCTGTTGAAGAGTTAGCATTTCGAATTTTGGAACCACCAGGAAGGTGTTAAGGATAGACAGGTCCAGGATAGGACGCCAAGAGTTTTCTTTTCTGGGAACCAGGAACAGTCTTTAATATAAACCTTGTCCCCTTTGTTCTGCTGGGACAGGTTGAATAGCCTTGATGCTGAGGAGAGACAGCACTTGTTTTTGGCCTCCGCCCACTGGTTTGGGGGAGGTCTGGCCATCCACCTGGGGTGGGAGAAAGTGGAAGTGGAATCTGTATCCTAGGAAAACTATGTTTAAAACCCATTTGTCTTGGGTAATGAATTCCCAGTTTCTTGCATGCAGGGCGAGCTTTCCTCCTAAAGGTGCAAGTAGTTGAGCAAGGCTTGGAAGAGTTGAGAATAAGTCATTGTGCAATTTTTCCATAAGGGGGTGGCTTACTACTCCCTGCTTTGGAAGTGGGAGCCTCCCACTGCTTAGATCTGTGCATAGCCTGAGAATGAAGTCTTGGTCTGCTGCTCCTGGGTTTTGACTGAGAAGGCCTAGAAGGGACTGGAAAGGACCAGTTCTTTGAAGGCCAATGCAAATGGAATCTAGGTGGCTGTACTTGTAAGAAATCTTTAACATTTTGCATAGATTTAGCTTTTTCCTCCATTCCTTTGAGGACTACTTCTCCTTTGTTCCCAAAAAGACACTCTTGGTTGAGGGGTGCATCCAGTAATTTAGCTTTAACATGATCTGGCAAGTTTTGTTCCTTAAGCCAAGCATGCCTTCTAAGTACAGACCCAGTGATAGCAGCCCTGCAAGAGGATTCTAAAGCATCAAACCCCCCATTGCAAAGTATGTTTACCAACTTGGTCAGCAGAATGCATTAACTCTTGTAAATCTTAGTGTTCAGCACAGTCAGGAATCAACATAATTTTCTGTTTAATTACTCCCATAATATGCTGCTAATACTTTAACATACGAAACGGGCAATTTAAAGCCCTAATGGCCAGAGTAGCAGAGGTGTATTCCTTCTTACCCCATCTGTCTAAAGCCCTAGAATCCCTGTCAGAAGGGGTAGGATTTTTGGCAATAGTAGCCTTAATACTTTTAGGTCCTTGGGAAATGGTCTCTGGATCCGCAGTAGGATTCTTGAAGAGGAATTTGTGTGAGTCAGGCACTCTATAGTACCTGGTTTCCTGGGAGCTGGAGGCAAAGTGTCTGGGGTAAGGCTGGATTCCAAGAAAACATCTACAATCTCCAGAACAGGAGGGATAGCTAGAGGCCTGTGCTGAGACAAGTTTAAGAATTCCCCAAGTCTCTTTTTGGACTGAGAATAGTCCTGGCTTTCCCAGCAGAAATGTTCCCCAAGGGTATTCAAGGTTTCACCAAAAGAAAAATCTTCTGGAGGGGAAGCAGAGGGAGTGGAATTCTCTGCATCAGAATCCTCATAAGTAGATAAGGGTAAATCCTGGTAGTCAGAAGGAATAAAAATATCAGATTCCTGATCAGAAGAATCAGAAGGAACATCAAGTTCTAGACCTCAGAGGGGGGATGCTGGCTTCCCCTAATTAAGGTAATAAGGTCTTCAGCCATTCTAATAATTTGTTTTTGAGGCATGTGGGCCTCAGAATGCACTTTGGTCACCTGTTTTCTAGGTGTAGTGCGAGCTTTAGGCCTAAGGAATTTGGTATTTTTAGCTTGAAACAAAGTCGGTTTAATATGAAAATCCATAGGCATGAATACACCCCTCAGAAGCCAGTGCCTACACAGTGACTCCGGACCCATCCAAGGTAGAGACATCCGCAGGTTCCATAGTCGAAAAAGCATCTTGCAGCATACCGGACTCCAAATGGGTCTCAGCAGAGGCCTATGAATCTGTAGAATTGGGCATCAGGGGCTGCAAAAGTGCCTCACTGTGTACCGGCAGACTGGCGACTAGCTTAACGGAAGCGTCTTCGGCAGTTTTGGACCTATGCGGTCTGTCTCCGTCTTTATCCTTACGTTTTTTCGGAAAATCGGTAGTCGGATGGCTTAACAAAGGCATTCTTAAGTATGGAGATCGAGAACAGAAGTATTTAGCTACAAAAATAGCCCGACGACGAATAGTTCAGGCATTGAACAAGGCACAAAACCAACAACAAAGGACATCGTGGTCTGGGCATAAACAGGTGACACAGTAAGAACTAAAAGTTATTTGCTTTCCACAGGCAAGACCATTATTAATTTTTTCTGACATTGGTTAGAGCAAGAAAAAAGGATCCCCAACAGGGTACTTATCTTTTTGAAGACTTCAGGTCTGAAACTTGAAAATTAAAATTTCAGGAGTCAGCCGACCGGCACTTGGGAACTGCTTCTGCTTCGGGCAGCGCACAAGAAAGACTGATGTAATGGCATTGGCTGCATGTTTTATACCCCTGATGATCTGATGTCACAGAAGAAGCGACATCATCAGACACAGAAATCCCAAGACTCTGGTATTCAGGCCAGCAGTGGGCTACCTGCAGGCAGATAACCCAAATGTGATGACTGCAACAGTGTAACACGAAGAACATCATCTTGAAATGCCTTCAATGCTAAAAGGACTGCTCTCATCTTTAGAACACTGATGTGTGAGTTGGTCTCGAGGAGACCACGTGCCTTGGACTATCCTTCTCAAGAAATGTCTCACCACTCCAGTTGGGAGCCATCTGTAGTCCGTCTGGCCAAAGGGGGCAGCTCAGGTTAATGTCTGACTGGATTCATCAACAAAGATGACTTCTGCATACCAGAGTGAGTTTGACTGGGAATAAAGAGAGAGAATATTGCAGAAGAGACCACTGAACATCCAGATTCCACTGTAAAACACACATATAGAAATGTGCTACGGGAATTAAGACTACAGCCGCTGGCATTCAACCTAGAGCCTGAAGGATAAGTATGGCTGAAGGAGCATGATGAACAAGAATTTGCTGAAACTGAAACTTTATTGTATCTATATGATGAACAGGCAGATAATTTGATGCATTGTGTTTAACTGGGCACCAATGAACTCCAGGCTCTGTACCGGTTGTAGCTTGGATTTAGAAAGGTTGACTGTAATGCCTAGTACTTGACAAAGCTGGAGCAAATAGCCCCTGAACTGTTCTAGGAGATACCTGTTGGGGCAGTGAGGAGCCACTCATCTAAATATGGAAACACACTGAATCCTAGCAGTCTCATGTGAGCTGCTACCACTGCCATACACTTGGTGAACACAATGGGGGGCTGTGCTGAGGCCAAACGACAGGGCTCTGAACGGATAGTGGTTGGCTCCCATCAGAAAGCACAGATATCTTTAGGAGCATCTGTTCATTTTGAAGTGATGGTATGCATCCTGAAGTATGACTGAACATCCAATCATCCTTGGGCAGAATGGACTGAACCGTGACCATTTGAAACTTTGATTTCCTCACAAATTGGTTCAGGTTGCTTAGACTTCGGTTTTCTTTGGCACTAAAAAGAACCTTGGTTAAATTCCAAATCTTCTTTGGTTTAGAGGGACCTCCTGGATGACTCTTGTCCAGCAGCTTCTAAAATTCTTGAGCTGCAGCTTCTTTCTGACTGGGTGGAACGTCAGGAAGCTTTCTTCTTTTGGTTGGTGGAATCTAGACGAATGGTATGAAATAAAAAGAGTTATGTACTTACCATAACTTGGAATCTGTGCTATCCAGTGTCATCATTCTTCACTGATGGGTCTTGGATCAGACCTCGGATCCGAGACGGCACATGATGGGCAGATACAGAGCTCAAGCTCCTCCCATTCCCATAATCCCCTGCTGACTTGTAAACCGCAGATTGAGTTTGATGGTAAAGAAAAGGCAGCATGGTCTGCCCAGGAGACCAACTAGCTCCAGAAAGAAACATTCCTCTAGTTTTACCAGGTCCCCAGAAGGAAGGTGGAAGGAGGGTGGGAATTTGATGTATAATGACACTGAACAGCACAGATTTCAAGTTATGGTAAGTACATAACTCTATCTGATGCTATCTGTATCATTATTCATCACAGATGGGTCAGAGTCCCCCTGCTGCTATGAACCCTGGGTGGCCTCAGGGAAGGATATACTGCAACACAGAGGAACCAAAGAAAGCCCTGTTCCCAGACACCAAATTCAACCTGTGGTGTGAAAAGTGTGGGGATTAGACCAAGAAGCAGCAGCACAAATCTCATCCAAAGAAAGACGTAGCCACAGACCTAGTAGAGTGGACTTTAACTGGTCAGGATAGCTCCATGTGCCTGCTGTCATAAATGTAGGAAATACAGCTAGCAATACATTGGGAAATGGTTAACTCAGTAACTGCCAGCCCTTTTCTGGCCTGAGAAAAGGCCATGAAAAGCTTGTCCGACTTCTGAAATTCTTCAGTCCTCAAGATAAAATCGTAGCTGCCTATGGATGTATAAACAATGCAAAGCATACTCCCCCCTACTCGAGTAATTAGGGAAGAAAACTGGTAGATCAACAGATTGGTTGAGTGTGGCTTCCAAAGCCACCTTCAAAATGAAGGATATGTCCTAAGGGATACCCTATCCCTGTGAAAGACCATAAAAGGGGGGCTTAATGCTGACAGCCACGAACTCTGAAACTCTCTTGGCAGAAGTAATAGCCACCAAGAAAGCAGTCTTCCAAGACAGAAACTTAAGATCAAAAGATGTAGCCGGTTCAGAGGGCTTTTGTGTCAAAGACTGGAACACCAGAATTAAATCCCATGGTGGGGAGGGATCTCTGATAGGATGGATAGTTTAGAAGCAAAGGTGGGACCCCTCATTCAAATGGAAATTAAAGTTGGCTGCCAACTGGAAATTAATTGTTGAGAAACTAGCACCTTCTTGGAAGCGAAAAGCCAAGAACACCAAAATGTCCAGAACTGGGGCTGAAGAGAGATCCACGTTTCGTTATCTGGCTCAGACAGAAAATCTTTTTCCATTTACTGGAATACACCTTCTTAGTAGCAGGCTTCTGAGAAGCTAAGATGATATTTTTTACCGTTGGGGGGGAGATAGACTGGGAAAGGATCACTGGAACTGGAGGAACCAAGCGGTTAGATGAAGAGTCTAAGTTGGGAAGAGGAAACCCCCAGGCATGGGAAATAAGATCTGGGACGGGATCCAATATCCAGGGAGAATATTTCAAATGAGACCGAAGAAGGGAGAACCATGCCTGATGAGGCCAAAAGGAGGCAATGAGGATGAGAGGGGTCTTCAGGTGGCGGGCCTTCTGTAAGACCTTGGGAATTAGGGGAGTTGGGGGGGGGGGGGTAAGCATAGAGGAGTCCCAATGGCCAATCATGAACCAGAGCATCCTTGGGCAACTCCCCAGCGGGGGGAATCAGGGCAAAATAGTCACTCCATTTGTGGTTGACTGGAGAGGCAAAGAGATCGCAGCATGGTTGACTCCAATGGTCTATTATCTGAAGTGCCACTAATGGATTCAGGGACCACTCGTGACGACTCAAGATAGACATGCTGAGTTTGTTGGCCAGCGTGTTGGAACTGCTGGGAATGTAAGTTGCAAGAAGAAAGCACCTAGACGACCTCGCCCATTCCCACACTCTCATGGCGCCTCTGCACAGGGGATAAGACCGTGTTTCCCCTTGCTTGTTGATGTACCAGACCACCGCCATGTTGTCTGTTTGAACTGCTATAGTCCCAAGAGCGAGACACTCCTGAAAGGCTTTCATCTGCTCCCATCTCCAGTATGTTTATATGCAATTTGGCCTCTGTGGGGGACCATGTGCCTTGAACCATCTTTCCCCGAAAATGCCCCCCCCCCAAACAGGGAGGCGTCCGTGGTCACCGTGGGATTGGACAGAAGACAGAAGGGTCTGCTGAGAGTTAGGTTCAGAGACTGAAGCCATGAAGCAAGGTGATTTCTGCACATGAGTTATACTTACGGGCATAGACATGGGATGAACCTGAGTGGACCACTGAACCGCCAAGTTCCACTGCAGAACTCACGAGTGGCATTAACTGTATGGCAACTGCCATTTAACCTAACGCTTGTAGAATTAGATGGGCTGCTGAACTCTCCAAACCAGTAAGTGATAGACTTGATCGTGAATAAGTTGAACTCTGCATAAGGGTAGCGCTGCAGTTTCCAACACCATGTCCAGTTGAACCCTAATAGACTCTAGGTCCTGGCACGGGGAAAGATTGGATTTGGGCAGACTGCCTGTGATACCAAGCTCCTGAAAAAGGTTGAGGGTATAACTGGTGGTCACTGACAGTTGATGCCTTGTGTGGGCAGTGAGGAGCCAATCGTCCAATTATAGAAAAACCTGGAAGCCTTGCAGCCTGAGATGAGCTGCCACCACGGCCATTACATTTGGTAAACACCTGGGGTGGTTGTGGTGAGTCCAAAGGGCAGGGCTCTGAACTGGTAGCGATTGGCCCCCAACCGAAAGCGCAGATGTCTCCTGGAATGTCTGTCGATCTTGATAAGATAGTATGCGTCCTTGAGATCCACTGAGCACATCCAATCATCTTTGAGCAAGAGAGGCAGAATGAACTGAACAGTGACCATCCAGAACTTAGACTTCTGGACTGACCAATTCAATGAGGTCCAAAATTGGATGCAGGCCCCCCAGGCTTTTTTGGCACCAAAAAGAAGCCCTCACTGTCCTGTTGGGACATCTTTGATGGTGGTTCTTAGAAGAAAGTCTTTAACCTTGAGATGGGCCAACACCCTTTGGCAGGGTGGAACAGCTGTGAGAGATTTTAATACCAGGGGGGGCTGAAAAAAAGGGAATGAAGTAACTTGTGGAAATGATCTCCAACACCCACTGATCTCAGGAGATAACTGTCCAGGCTACTGGGTGCGGAGAGAAACATCCCTAGACTGACTTAAGGGCAGGACTGTTGGGCAGCGCTTCAGGAGTGCTGAAAGGGGTTCTCCGAAAAAGGTTACCAGGAGCCCCGATTCTGCAGAGCCCTCTGCCTCTGGGGCAGCATCCATCATTGAATCCTCTGTCCTGGCTTGCGGAAGAAGATTCTTGAGGAGCATCCTGGAAGGAGGACTGGGTCCTGTGGAACCAAAGTTTTTCTCTCCCTCACTGAATCTTAGAAAAGGATCTCTGAGTAGTAGAAAACTTTATTACCACTATGGACAGAATCTTACCTTCCTGCTCACTCACTGTAGGTTAATATTTCCTTGAAGGAAGGTACGAACAAGGTCAAACCATCAAAGGGGGTGTTAAAGACACCTTGAAGGGTTCACAAACCCGCAAAGGTGAAGTCACACATGCTGTCTAATGGCAATACCTGTGCCAGCTGCTCGAGAGGTGGACTCCACCCCAGAGATCAACCTCATCAAGGCATTATCCAAGGAAGTCAGAGTGGACAGCTTAGAAGAAAATAAGCTTAAGACTCTCCGGAGAAAGCAACTCCCTGGGAATATTGAGGCAATGTTACAATTGCCTCATGTACACGGACAACCCTCTCCTTCTTCCACAAAACACAAATACATGCGAGAGATGCAACTATATAGCCAAACTGGAGGCTGAGCTCTCTCAACACAGGACTGGCAAGACCAGACAGGAGGAGAAGGTAACCTCACACACCACAAACCCAGTCTCACATAGTACTATCAATACTTCAAATCATACACATAAATACACAAAGACATACTGGGAGGCTCTGATCAAAAATCTACCAAAACAGCAGAGGCCACCAAAGCAGACACCCAAACATCTGCCACCTCAGGACACAACACATTCAACACATAGACCACATAGTCAGTGTGCCAAACAGTCACAGCCCTTAAGGCCAAACACAATGCCAGACACACTGTCATTGGTGACTCCATAGTCAGACACACTGACGCCCCGCTCACCAGATTGAGTAAGGAGAAGGTCACAGTAAGCTGCCTGTCGGGCGCTAGAATCCGCCACATAACGCAAGCACTCAGGTCTCTCAACAGCAGGTACAAGTACGACTCTGTCATTGTCCACGCTGGTGTGAACGACCTGAGACGTACCTCCTTGGACTACATGAAAAGAGATATAGAGGAGCTCTCTGATTATGTAGCCCAGGCAGGTATGACCCTGACCTTGAGCAGTATCCTACCTTCACCTAGAATGATGCCACAATACAGTGATAACATGATCAGCTTTAATAATTGGCTTAAATTTTGGTGTCATTCAAAGGGGATCCAATGTCTGTCTGCCTGGGATGACATGCTGGACAAGCCACGCTGCTTAAGGGACGGCTTGCACCTGTCACCCTGGGCTTCCGGATATTGGCAAAGGCTCTTGCCACCCCATAGTGCCTTTTTAGGCAAAGCTCAAATTCTAAACCTACCACCCTAGAACACAAAAAGGAAAAAACTAAGGGTAATGCTGCTCAATGCCAGAAGTCTCAATCTCAAGATGCACGCACTCGAGGCCCTTCTCAGTATGGAGAACATCGATGTTTGTGCTGTGACAGAAACCTGGTTCAAGGCTCCTGAGAGCACCCCAGCACTATCAGGTTTCACCTCATATCATGCGTTCCGGCCTCAAAATCCGGACAACACCAAGAAAGGAGGGGGGGGTATCCATATTCATAAAGGACACACACACCTCAAGGTTGGTGGCAACGCACGATGCATCGGAGACCATCCAGGTGCAATTAACCATAGGCAAGACTGCTCTGCAAATTGTAGCATGTTACAGGCCACCCTCTCAAACTCAGGAACCTCACATGGCCTTCCTGAAAACACTGGAGGGGATAAATGTAACTCCAAATACCATCATACTAGGTGATTTCAACTACCCTAATATAGACTGGGAACACCATTCAAGCCCAAACACTCTAGCCCAAAGGTTCCTGGAGTTCATAAACTCAAATGCCATGGAACAACTAGTCACCATCCCCACAAGAGGAGAAAGCATACTTGATCTCATCATCACGAACATGGGATCACAATGTTCAACACCAGAAGTATACCCCTCACTGGTGAGATCAGATCATAAACTAATCTCGCTGGAGGTCCTCATCCCCCCCACCTGAAATAAAAAGACCACAGTGAAAAACTTCTCAAAGCCGACTTCACACTTCTAAAACTAGTGTGGTCTCCTTTAAGGCCCCTGAGCCAGTGGTAAACATTACTCAAACCGCTGAATCACTTACAAATGCCTTCTACCAGCACCTACAGGACTGCATGGATCAGGCAATCCCAAACAAAACTAAGACTCTTTGTACCAAAGGCAAGCGTCCAGTCTGGTGGACCCCAGCCATAAACAAGCTCTACAACAAAAGGAGGAAGCTACTACAAGATAGAGCAAAATCCTTGAAAGGTAAGACACCTTTGATCATTATAAGTAAAAACTAAGAGCTCTCATAATATCATCCAAGGCAAATTTTGAGAGAAAAATCACCAAGGACTCAAAAGACAATCATAAGGCCTTCTTTAGCTATGTTAGAAACCTAGGAGGAAACTCCCAGATATGCTCGGAATTAGTTCAAAATGATGTGAAGATTACTGAACCTACACACATTGCCAACATACTGGCTGACAGGTTCAGTGCAAACTTCTCCCCCCTCCCCCCCAAAAGGAGAGATATCTATACCAGAGGATTGTAGCCCCCCAAACATCTCCAACGCCCAGGTGAGAACTGCTCTCTCCAAGGCAAAAAACACAGCATCCATGGGACCGGATGGTGTCCCCGGCTGTGTGCTCCACGAACTCAATGAGGAATTAAACCCGCAGTTAGGACAGCTGTTTAATCTTAGCCTCACCTCAGGATACGTACCCAAGGAGTGGAACACGGCGACTGTGGTCCCACTTCATAAGGGCGGTGCCTCCACCGACCCTGGAAATTACCGTCCCATTAGCTTGACAAGCCTTATCTGCAAAGCCATGGAAAGGATCATAATGGAACTCATAAATAAAGACATAGGGAACCTGCAGACCTTGGATCCATCCCAGTTTGGCTTTGTCAAAGGCAGATCATGCCTCTTAAACTTGGTTGACTTTTTCGAAACAGTCACCAAGGCCATTGATGAGGGCAAGGCAGTCCATACAGCCTACCTCGACCTGGCAAAGGCCTTCACACAATACCCCACTCAGGTATCATCGAAAAACTCATCGGCTTAAATGTAAACCCATACATCACAAGATGGGTTGCAAACTGGCTAAGTGACAGAACCCACAGGGTCAGAGTTGCTGGCGCCATGTCAGACTCAAAGCCTGTCACAAGTGGTGTCCCACAGGGCTCAGTCCTGGGACCACTCTTGTTCGCAGTCTTCTTTTCTCAAGTACAAGCAAACACACGAGAGTTATGGCTGACAAAGTTTGCAGATGACTGCAAACTGGGCGCCATAGTCGAAAACACATCTGACACAGATATCCTTCAGAAGGGCCTCACAGAAACGGATAACTGGTGCCAGAGCCATGGCCTAAAGTTAAACGCCAAGAAATGCATAGTCATACCCTTCGGGAAAAACAAGGTTACCCCTAGCTACCATATAGGTGGCAATCCACTGAGCGCAGAAGTCATCAGGGATCTGGGGACCCAGGTTGACAGTAACCTTTCGTTTGACACTCATGTTGCCAAAGTAGTTAGGAAAACCTTCTACGTTGCCCACCTGATCATGAAGGGATTCACATCTAGATCTAGGGAGGTCATCGTCCCCCTGTACTCACTCATTAGACCTATGATTGAGTACAATGCCCCATTCGGAATGTATCTGAACCGACACCTGCAGCAGCTGGAAAAGCCCCAAAAGTTCCTCACCAAAAGGATAAAGGGTCTCAAAAATATGTCTTATGCTGCCAGACTAAAAGAACTCCAGCTCTATTCAGTCTCATACCGCTTGCTCAGAGGTGACCTGTGCCTGACATATAAGGCCATGTCAAACCCAGAGTTGATGAATATGCTTCACCTCAAAAAATCTAGATCCCTCAGAACCACAAGGGCGGGAGACTTAAACCTTGACATGGTTATTAATAGAACGTGCTGGAGGGACAGATTCATCACCCAGAGACTCCCTATGCTGTGGAACAAAATCCCGGTACATGTGAGGCAGAGCACCTCGCTGGCCTTGTTCAAGAGGAATCTTGACCAATGGATGGGAGATCGCAGATATACCCCAGGGATTACTTCAGTGTCACTGCTAGACAGAGGCACAGCAAAATAATAGGCATAGTTTTCTTCAAACTAAAGGAAACTAAACGAAAGCCACATAACTATGGGCTAGGCTTATAAATGCCCTTGGGCAGATAGCCTAGTATGAACCTATGAGTGAGTTCCCATACCAAATCCCTCTGAAGTCAGGTGAAATGTGCCATGTAGTTGGTTGTCCTCAGTTTGAATGTAGCTGAGGCAAGCATGCACTTTCCAAAATGGTCAATTGCCCGAGACTCTCTATTAAAGGGATGGACCAAGGAGCTCTGCTAGCTCCTTTTTAGTAGCAGTGGCCACCACAATGGCATCAGTGGGGATGCCATTACTCCAAAAAGCCTCATCTTTGGGTGGATTGAGGAATTTGTCTGCCTTTTTGGGTATCGCTTCCACTGTGTTCAGCACCTTCCAAGCCCTGCCGGCGATGAGTTCCACAAGTGCTCTGACAGGAGGGGACACTCAGGAAGAAGATAACCCATCCCAAAGGGCTTCAGGAAGATGGATTCCTTTGAGCACGGGATGGGGGAAGACCAACTGCCTCTTTGCTTGACAATTTCGAGGATGTCCCCAAAGGAGAGTCTCCCTCCCCCGCCTCGAAATCCGTGTCCTCGATGAGGGACTCTCTAGGGAAGTCCAAGTGCCTCCTCTTACACGTCTTCTTCAGAGGGGTTCCTCCATGGTGGGCTCTGGGGAGGACACAAGACAGACCAGGACCCCAAGCAGTGCCCATCTGAAGGCACTCACGGGAGGATTAACCCTGGAAGGATGATGAGGCCTCACCGCCCAAGGTTGAGAGGGGCTGGGAAGGACCTAGAGATGGAGACGTGACTGCCAAGCTGGAGAAGGTCCTCTATACTGTCCAGAAGGCCAACAGACTGGAAGAGTCCCCTCTCTCCTCTCCCGTGGCTGCAGCCATCCTGGAAGGGAGGGACCCCGACACAGCACCAAAGCCTCCAGATGATATTGGCCCCAAGCTGTCCAGTGCAGACACCCCCAAGGGAAGGGAATGGTTGGAAAACACCAGGCCTGCCCCTGGGGAACCAGTGCAGACCTCACGGGGCTGAGGCGCAGCCTGTTCAGACGGCAGCGGAATGGAGCCCGCCAGGGACCCTGATGGTGTCAGGAAGGGAAGGATACTGGACACTGTCAGCCTCTCTCACAAGGAAGGCTCTGATCATGATCGGTTGGAAGAGGACAGTGAAGTCCCGTGGATAAAGCAGGTCCCCTAGGCAATTGTGCTGGGGATGGCAGCAGGCCTAACTCAATTTGGGCCTTGAGGAAACTCATCATCCTATCCATATCTGTGGGTAGCAAGCTTCTGGAAGACAGAAGAATGTCCCGACCTTGCCGGAGATCCTGCCACAAAACTCTGAAATCCCAAGAGGGGGACTGACTCAGATGTATCCGATCCGAACTCTTGGACCTGGAGGAGGCACTTTCAATGACTATCAGATCCAACAGAACAACTGGATCCAAAGTCTTGGTAGAATCTGGTGTTTTAACTGGCACACCAGATGGATCCGACAGATGGGTCGGATCTGAAGACCTCCGAGGCACAGAGGTCTCGGATCAAACAGATTGGTCCGATGTTCTTGTAAAGCTGAAGCCCAGATCCGAAGCCAAAAAGGCTGGGCTTGGATCTGCGACCAGAGGGCCTCGGCTTTTTAGGAAGATTTTCCTTAGAGGAAGGGGGATGCTTCCGCTTAGGATCTCAAGGAGCCTTGGAGGGGGAGCCCGAAGCCAGAGAACCCCCCTTAGCTAACCTCTTCAGCAACAATTTGTTCCTGCACTCCATCAGAGCCCTGGGGTTGAATGTGCCATAAATGTTGCATTCAACCTTGAGGTGAGGCTCTCCTAAACAGTAAACATACACCTCGTGTGAGTCGGAATGAGGCATCTTCCGACTGCACGAGGAGCATCTTTTGAAGGTAGGCCTGTCAGATATACTTCAACAAGAACACACGCACGGTCACAGAAATAAACAAGGGAGCAGAAAATACAAAAGGAAGAAATACCTAAACCTACCATCTTTTTAAAGAACTAGCTATTGGGGGGGGGGGGGGCAGAGCCCACGGGGAAAAAAGGTGGGTACCCAAAAGACAACACTTAAGTACAGGGAGGGGAGGAACAGAGAACTAACTGCACTATAGCATAAAACGGCCTAAAGAAAACTATAGAAACCCAAAATAAGAAAACCCCCAGAATGTAAGCACTTATCTGAATGAAAGCTTGAACTACTGGAATCACGTCCTTAGCATTTCCGCGGCAAACAAGATCTGAGGATTACAGGTCAGCAGGGGATTACAGGAAAGGGGAGAAGCTTGAGCTCTGGATATGTCCATCAGCTGCAATCTCGGATCGGAGGTCAGATCCAAGACCCATCCGTGATGAATAATGACACGGACAGCATGACATCCTCTGGATATTATTTTTTGCACCAAAGAATCTTTTGTTATAAAAGTCCAGGCATCTGGGTACAAATTTAAGCACCCTACGAATGCTTCCAGAGATCAGCAGTCAGGTAACCTTTCAGGAGTGCTGAAAGGTTCTATTAGGAAAGTAATCCTGAAAACCCTAGTTTTGTGAGCCCCCTCTGCTGCAAGGATGGTATCTTCCATTTGAAATCCCTCTGCCTCTGAAGGAGTTGTCCCAGCTTGAGTCCTTGAAAGATCTCTGGAATTTACAGAACCACATTTTCTTACACCCTCTGATTCCAGAAAAAAGGATCGTTGAGGGGTAGGAAAGGGAATCCCTATAGCAGACAGGGTCTTTCCTTTCTGTTCAATTTGGGAGAGTATTTCTTTAACAGAAGGACCAAACAAGGACATTCCATCAAAAAAGCAGTGAAACTGAACTGGAGGGTGGTACCCTTTGCAGCATGGGATATCAACTTCATGGATGCAGTGGAAATGTATAACAGACTGGCCAGTTTTGAAAAGCTACTTGGTCAAATCCCTGTGCAATATTGTAAACGGAGTCAAATTAAGGAACCTAAAGGCAAAGGTGGCTGAAGCAAATGCGCACTTTCCAAATCTGTCCAATACCCTTGATTCTCGATTAGGAGGAGGATAGACAAAGAAGCTCTACTGGGCTAGCTCCTTTTTCTTGGCTGCCACCACAAATACAGCATAAAAAGGGATTCATTTGCTGAAGTGGGGGCTGTCTTTTAGTGGTGCCAAAATCTATGCCCTACGACAGTCTAGGGTGATAAGTGCATCAGCTGGGGACTCACCCAAGATGTAGATGGGCCAGATGGGCCAGAAGCAAAAGCTTCCAGAAACACCGACTCCTCTGGGGAAGAATTATCTGAGGACCAACCACCTTTCTGCTTAAGAATCTCCAAAATGTCTCCAAACAAGACATCATCAGGTGGTGATCCAGGAGACCCTTCCCCTTTGTTGAAGTCAGTATCCTCAATGAGAGATTCCATAATGGAATCTATGTGCCTTCTTTTGCACATTCTCTTACACTGAACCGCCTCATCAAGACATTTCAGGGAGGTGTCCGAAGAGAGAGGGAAAATTCCTTCAAGGCAACTGTCTGGATGTTAGATGGTACTGGCCATCCCTGTGGAATAGGTTTGATGGGATCAGAGCACAGACCTTTGGATCCTACATCCATTCTCTCAGCAGAAGAGTGAGAGATTGCATCTCCTGGACAACAGAAAACCTCTCCATTACCTCGAAGGCAGATGGGCTGGGAGAAGCTCTAGCTGATCACCTCAGAGCTGAAACTTCCAAAGCAGATAACAGTTTCCTACAAGGACTGCTTGATGCATCAGTGATAAAGAAGATCACAGACAAAACAGCAGAGGTAAGAACCTTAAAAGTGACCAAGACTCCATCAAAACAATGCCCAAGTAGACAGGCAATAATCTGTCTATGCAAATCTAAAGTATGTAGACAGGAAGAGTTTCACAGTCCAAACAGAAAAGCTCTTTCATTTTGCTTTGTACATAGCTGTGGCAAGTTTTCTGGTAGCATATAAAACCTCTAAGGCATCATTCATAAAAAAAGAAAAAGAACTGCAAATATCTGGCTCTCAGATGAAAGAAGGTCTTGCTCCAAAGAACAGCAGCCCCAGTCCCAGACTATACAGCTCAAAGGAATAAAGTTCTGCTCGAGACCAACACACATTGGACTAGGGGCTCGAGCACTAGAGAAAAAGGGGCAGAATAGGAGGGAGCATCCACTACCCAAGGGGAAAGATGCAGCTCTAGTTTGCTGCTTGGGTAGCATGTAGCGAGCAAAATGTGTGCTACAGCCACTGAACCCTGAGCTGGCAAGTATGTGCTGCTGAGTAATGCAGAAGCACTTTGTAATTCTAGGGATGACAATTATGATTAGGTGTGCAACCCTCCTCCCCCCGATCTAGAAGGTACTGTGGATCTTCAGAGAACCACCAACACAATTAGGCACTCAGGGGTGGGGGCAGGGTATGCCAAAATGTGTGCTACAGCCACTGAACCCTGAGCTGGCAAGTATGTGCTGCTGAGTAATGCAGAAGCACTTTGTAATTCTAGGGATGACAATTATGATTAGGTGTGCAACCCTCCCCCCCCCCGATCTAGAAGGTACTGTGGATCTTCAGAGAACCACCAACACAATTAGGCACTCAGGGGTGGGGGCAGGGTATGCCAGACTTGCTGACTGACCCATGCCTTTCTCCTGCCTCTCACTGCCACAGGCCTCCATCCCATACTTGTAGTCCCATGTGAGCTTGGATAATAGAGAGCTTGGTGTGGCCACCCTGTATATCCAGATGATGTCTTCCAGGAGGAGGAAAGAGTGGGCCAATCGGGAACCAGTAGCAGGGCCACTGGGTCAGCTGAAAAGCTAATGACATGAAGGCCAACTCCCTCCTCTCCTACTTCTTCAGAACATTGCCAGAAGAAAAAGATTAAGCAGGAAATGCATAAATAAGGTGTGTGTGTGTGTGTGTGTGTGTGTGTGTGTGTGTGTGTGTGTGTGTGTGCGTGCATGTAGGGTTACTCAGGTGTTCACGGTGGAGTGAGGTTGTACATGGTAAACATTCCTTCTCAATTCCCACAGAATATATACAAGTCAACACCTCTGTCTTGCTGCAATCAGCTGAAGAGGTGAATGTATCACCTTATGTGAAAAGAAACTTCTCATCACCCCAAGAACATTGTAATTACTCTGAATGTTGCTTGTCCTTAGCCTGAGATCCAAATAAGAAAATACAGTAACTCACAGTATTCGGCACTACTCTTGTTTGTAGCCAGCCATCAGAAAGATCTGATACCAAGTGACTTGCTTCCTGATGCAGGCAGATTCCTAATGGAGAAATAAGACCTCTGATTTGCTCTGTTAGATACCAAAATGCTGACTGGCCATCTGTACAAACATTTGCAGTCTGAAAATCCAACACAGCAGCCGCGTTTAAGACTGTCAGGAAGACTCACCTTAAATGTGTAAAGTACAGTTGTGTGGGAACTTACCAAAACAGCTGATGTCCTACTTTTCACTGTTGCTGTAGTTCATACAAATGGGACATTCTAAAGAGCTTCAAACACCCAAAGACCCACTACCTTGATACTAACCCATCCCATATCTAGTAAATTAAGATATAATACTGTCATACCCTAGGTATTACTGGCTAGGCTTTAAAGGCTCTTGTAATATTACCCCGATAATTACCCATGAACCTATAGAGGACAGCTATATGTCCAGCTAGCATACCAAATCCTTAGGCCCTTCCAGGCACCATACATCAAACGCATGTCCTACCATCCAGAACGCAAGGTACAAAGTGATGTAAGGATGCCTAATCTTCAGAAGTGAATTGCCCCAGGAGAACTAGAGCAACTCAAGATGAACAGAAAATAAAGGGCATGTGCATCCCTAACGGGGAGAAAGGACCTCTCAGCTAGATGGTAAGAAAACAAGATACCAAGAAGGGGAAACAGTAAAAAGTAGGACATCTACTGTTGCCGTAAGTTCTTAGACAACTGTACCATTGTCCATCATTTTTGCAGTATTCCTTACAAAAATGTAAAGGAAGGATGAAGCAACTGATGAACCCTCTTGGAAACCATGAAGGATGGCCCTGGCAAAACCAGCTCTGTCCCTGGACACTTAAACCAAGTTGTGGTGTTTAGTAAAGGTATGTACAGAAGACCAAGTAGCAGCTTCTAAAATGGATACAGCATCCAAAACATTGGAAAAAGAAAGCATCAGAAGAGGCACCCACTCTGGTAAAATGAGCATGAGCAGAAGAAAAACACCTGCTTACCATGAAGAGAATAACAAAAAGAAATGGCCTTAGAAATCCACGAGGAGATAGTATGCTTAGACACAGCCAAACCTAACTTCTGGGTTTGAAAGGAAACTGATAACTGTTCTGACTTTCTAACATCTTTAGTTTTATACAGGAAATACTTGAGCTGTCTATACAAATCTAATGTATGTAGAATTCTTGCACCAAAATTCTGATGTGAAGGAAAAAAGGAACGTGAATGGACTATTTTAAGGACAAGTCATTGACCATCTTGGGCATAAAAAGGACTGGTGTGAAGAGAAACTATCTCTGTGAAAAGCCAAACTGCCATGAGGGCCTGTAGTTCAGTGATGCACTTGGCAGAAGAGCCACCAACAAAACAGTCTTCCAAGTAAAGAATTGCAAAGTAGAGGAGGCTGCAGGTTCATAAGGAGGCTGAATCAATTTTTTTCAAACAAAATTAAGGTTCCAAGGAGATGGAATGGGTTCTCTCGTGAGCTTACTTAACCACAAACCTTGGGAAAAAAGGCAAATCCAAGGGCATGCAAGCAGAAATGGCTGCCAAATGATCTTTAATAAATGAATATGCCAGTCCACAATTAAGCAACTCACACAAATAAAGTGTGTAAATGCTTACTATTAACAACAGATGTCCTTCCCTTCACTGTTGCAGCATTCTTTACAAAAGGGATCTCCTGCCAAGGGTAATCCAACATCCATGGTATACCATTTGTGAAGGTCTGCCCTGGATCTGCTCAGCTGTCTGCCACAAGACTGTATTCGGAGGGAATGTAAACTGCCTGAAGGATCAGATAATGGCAGACTGCAAATTTACAAACAAGAGGTAGTCTGCAAAGAAGGTACAACTTTGTTCCCTTGTGTTTATGTACAACATGATAGTGGTGTTGTCTACGTAACAGAGAGAGAATACAAGGCTTGAAAATCCAAAACAGAGCCCTCATTTCTTTGATGTTGATATGGTCTTCATTTATTGGACAGACCACATTGCCTGGACCCTAACGTTGTTGGAAAAAGCTTCCCTATCCCAGATACGAAGCATTTGTACAAAATTCCTATGTGGCAGAAAAAGCTTGAAAAGGTAGGCCTGGATTCAAAGAAGTACGTTGAATCCACTACATAAATTCTTATTTGAGACAAGGCAAGAGAGGGATGGGAAACTAGGATAACAATGTTTATGCCAGGTTGTCTTTAAACATCAATGAAACTTCCTTATATACAGTCTGGTGAAAGGAACTATAGGAATGATGGAAGCCATGTACCCCATAGCAACTCTTCAGCAGACACCACCTGTAAAGGAAGAACAGAATGGAAGAAAGCTGTCAAGAAGCTGAGCTTCAGAGGAAGAAAAGCCATCACAGGCAAGGTTCGAATCTTGCATCACGGGAAAACTTTATCCTGCAAAAGGGTCAGAACAGATTTTTTTTTTATATTGAGGGTGAACCCCACACTTCGCAGCAGAAACATGTTAAAGTCAATACTCTGAGGAAGCTGCTTGAATGAGGTCATTCAGACAGGGAAAAATCTGGATACCATGGAGTCTGCAGTAAGTTATAAAAGTGCAGTTTTGTACCTACCATAAATGTAGATGTCCGAAAGGTATGCATCTGCAGTCCTAACATATGGGTTGTCCTGCCTCAGACAGCCCTTCGGTCGGCCGGATTCCAAAGTCTGGGTCTGGCCTCGGCTGATGTCGCACTTCACCCGACGTCATAGCTGCTGTGAATTGGGTATAAAGGCATCAGCTGACGCCATTTTCCTCAGTGTTTCTTGCCCCAGATGCCAGGTGCCCTCTAGGAAGGCTAAATTTGGATAAATGCAAAAGATTCCAAATAGTAGAGAGCAAACAATATAAGCATGTATGTACATATATACAAACAAATACACCATAATAGATTCCCCCAGCTAGCTACAAGAAGGGCAAATACCCTAGGAGTACCACAGAGGGGAAGGAGGGTGGGTAATCCTGACTGCAGATGCATACCTCTCGGACATCTACATTTATGGTAGGTACAAAACTGTACTATGTCCTTCAAGGATGCATCTGCAGTCCTAACATATGGGTAGAATACCATAGCCAAACTGGGGAGGAGGCACTAAGATGATTATGGTGTAGTTAAGATCCCTTGCAAAACAGCAGTTGCAAAACCTGCTCGGGATCTGGAGTATAAAGGTAGATTATAATGCTTGGCAAATGTATGCACGGAGCTCCAAGTAGCAGCTTCTAAAATGTCTTTGGTAGCCACTCCTCATAGGAAAGCTGTAGTAGTGGCTGTAGCCCTTGTGGAGTGAGGTCTGATGTTTTCTGGAGTTGCCTTTCCATGAAAAGAGTAACAAAATCTAATGCAATTTCCTATCCATTTTGAGATTGTCTGTTTTGAAATTGCTTTTCCTTCCATTCCTGTTGCATATGCTACCAGAAGCTGGCCAGTTTTTCTGTTGGTCTTGGTTCTGTCCAGATAGTAGCGCAATTGCCTGTGCACATCCAAGGTATGTAGTAATCTTTCCCCCCTGTTCTGTGGGTTGGGGAAGAATGCTGGTAGGTGGATTGCTTGGTTCAATGATACCCTGGAGACCACTTTTGGCATAAAAGTAGGGTTGGTTCACAAAGACACTCTATCCTGATGGAAGACAAGGAAGGGCTGCACTGCCATTAATGCCTGTAATTCAGAAACCCTTCTTGCTGAAGTGATTGCAAGCAGGAAAGCAGTTTTCCAAGATAAGAACTGTAATTCTGCTGTTGCTGCTGGCTCGAAAGGGGGAAGTGTTAACTTTTCCAGCACAAAGTTAAGGTCCCATGTAGGCAAAGGTGGCTTCCTTGGAGGCTTTACATTTTTAATTCCTCTCAGAAACTGCCTGAGTAGAGGATGAGAGAAGACTGGCGGATCCATGTTGTATTCTGCTGAAATTGCTGATGCATGAATCTTAATGGAGGAGTAAGACAGGCCATTGTGGAAAAGTTCTGCTAAGTATTCCAGGATGTTAGCTATGTTTGCGAACGATACATTTTCTCCTTTTGCTGCACTCCAAATGAGGCATCTTTTCCATTTGGCTGAATAAGTCTTCCTTGTGGAGGGTCTGCGAGCCTCCAGGATAATGTCCTTAACCCTCTGAGATAATCTGGGTTATTTTGTTTTATGTAATTTTCCAGGCAGCTAGCTGCAGTGTGTTCAAGTTTGGATGTAGGATCTTGTAGTTGTTCTGTGTTAGCAGTAAAGGAACTAGAGGTAGAGGCCATGCGTGTGTCCGAGACATACTCCTCAGTAGCGGGTACCAATGCTGCCTCGGCCAGTCTGGAGCTATCAGGATGATCCTTGGGTGATCTTCTTTGATCTTCAGTAGCACTTTGTGCATCAAAGGAAGAGGTGGGAATGCATACGCTGTCAGGTTTTCCCAACTGAAGGATAGGGAATCCACCGTCCAAGCAAGAGGGTGGTATGTCCTTGTGCAGAATTTCCTCAATTGGTGGTTGTGTGGGGATGCGAACAGGTCTATTTCTGGTAGTCCCCATTTCTTTGTAATGGTTTTGAAGATGTCTGGATGCAGCATCCATTCGTGGGCATCCGTGGTAGTTCTGCTTAAGGTGTCTGCTAGTATATTTTCTTTTCCTGGCACAAATTTCGCCTGGAGTTGAATGTTGAGGTTCAGGGCCACATTCCACAGGTCCATTGCCATCCGGCATAGAGGATGAGTGTGTTCCTCCCTGTTTGTTGACATACCACATGACTGTGGTGTTGTCCGTCCTCATCAGCAAATGACCCTGTTGAAGAAAAGGTCTGAATGTCTGTAGTGCCTGTTTCACTGCCATCATCTCTTTTAGATTTATGTGAAGGTTCAGCTGGTCTTGTGTCCATAGGCCTTGTATACACTTGTCCACCATGTGTGCCCCCCAGCCTAGGTCTGAGGCGTCCGTGGTGATAGTCTGGCTTGGGTGAGGTTTGTGGAAAGGCAGTCCTCTGTTCATCTGACAGGCCTGAGCCCACCACAGGAATTCTTGTTTCAGGCATGGGATTATTGGAATCTGGGCTTCTAGACTGTGCTTGTGTTGAGACCATACATTCCTTAGGTACCACTGCAACTTCCTCATATGCAGTCTGGCATGTGGTATCATTATTATGCAGGATGCCATGTAACCCAGGGCTTGCAGGACTTTCCTTGCTGTAAGCTGGTTCTGTGTTGTTAATGCCATAAAATAGAGTGGTAGTTGCTTTTGCTTGTCTGCTGTGAGAAATGCCATCTGATTTGATGTGTCCAGTTCTGCACCCAAGAATGTTATCCTTTGGGATGGTACCAGCCTTGACTTTTTCATGTTGACTGTGTATCCCAGGGCTTGCAGTAGTTGTATAACCTTTTCCAAATCTTTTGTTAATTTGGTCTTGTTGTCCGCTTGTATTAGGCAGTCGTCCAGGTATAGGTAAATCTGAATTCCCTGAAGCCTGCAATGAGCAATTACTGATGCCAGGCATTTCGTGAATACTCTGGGCGCAGTAGATAAGCCAAAGGGCAATGCTGAGAATTGATAATGTTCTGATCCTGCAAGAAATCTGAGGTATCTTCTGCAATCTGGTCGTATAGGGACGTGCAGGTATGCCTCCTTGAGATCTAGAGTCACCAGCCAAGACTCCTTGCCCAGCATGGGAAGAAGTTGCTGTAGGGTCAGCATTTTGAATTTTGGAACAATGAGATATGTGTTCAGAGCGGACAGGTCATGAATAGGCCTCCATTGGTTTTCTTTTCTTGGTAACAGGAAAAGTCTGGAGTAAAATCCTTGCCCTTGTTCCATGGGAGGTACCTTTTCTATAGCTCTCATCCTTAGTAGGTGGTTGATTTGTTCTAGAGCGTTTGTTTTTTGGTTTGGTGGTAGGTTTGGCATTCCTCTCTTTTTTGGTAGAGTGTGGAAGTGAAACCTGTAGCCTTTGTCTATTGTCTGTAAAATCCATTTGTCTCCTGCAATGTAATGCCAGTTTACGGAAAATAAGGCTAGCTTTCCGCCTAAGGGTGCTTCCAGTTGTTTCCTGGTAGGCGGTATCAGAACCAAGTCATTGTGTCGGTCCTGTGGAAGTGGTCGTAGCTGGATCTGTGGCAGTACTTCTCTGGTTGTTAGGCTGCCACTGACGTCCCCTGTAGGCACCTCTGGATTGACCTCTGCCTCTTGGGCGCCTATTTCTGCGCCTCTGTGCTCTGGAGGTGTCTGGAAAGGACCAATTCTTCGAAGGCCAATTTCTACTAAACCTTGGAGGCTGGACCTGTAAGAAATCCTTGACTGTTTGGACAGATTTTGCTTTTTCTTCCACCTTCTTTAGCACTTGCTGTGCAGGGGAACCAAACAAACTTTGTTTCTCCATGGGAGCATCTAGGAGTTTTGACTTTACATGGTCTGGTAAGGATTGTTCGTTTAACCATGCATGCCTTCTAATCACTGTTCCAGTCATAGCTGATCTAAAGGAAGCCTCCAGTGCATCATAGCCGCATTTTAAGGAATGATTACTGACCTGCTGAGTGTTATGTACCAAATTCTGAAGGGACTTACGGTCTATAGGTTCAGGAGAGGACAGTTTTTTATTTAGCTGGTCTAACAAAAATTCCTGATACTGAATCATGTGGAATTGACAGTTTAAGGCCCTAGCCGAAAGAGTAGCAGAAGTATAAACTTTTTTACCCCATCTCTCTAATGCTCTAGATTCTCTTTCAGAGGGGAGGGAGTTTCTGGCAGAGGTAGCTGCTACAGCTTTGGGGCCCTGTGAAATGGTTTCAGGATCTGCAATAGGAGCCTTATACAAGTGAAAGTGAGTGTCCGGGACCCTGTAATATCTATCGGGCTTGGCAGGGGCCGGGGGAAGAGAGTCAGGGGCTGTACAAGCATCATTATATGCATCATCAACAACTGTTAGTACTGGAGGAATGGCTAAAGGCTTATGCTGTGGTAAATGTAAAAAGGTCCTTAGCCTTTTCCTTGAATCTGAAAAATCCTAGCCCTGCCATTGAAAATGCTCTCTCATAGCATGTAAAGTTTCCCCAAAAGAAAATTCCTCAGGAGGAGAGGCAGAAGGAATGGAGTCTTCTGCATCAGAATCCTCATAAAGGGAATATGGGCCTTCTGGAGGTTCTGAGTTTTCTGAATCATCCGAGGAATAGTCTGTAGAAACTGAATCGGGGGGGGCTCTGCTCTAGGCCTCTTCTCTGGAGGGGGTTGAGAGGCCCTGTCAGGGTGAGGTTGGGATCCCCTGATCAAAGAAATGAGATCCTCAGCCAGGCTGAGCATTTGGGAACTAGAGGTAGGCCTGTGTGAGGGGGTTTTAGCAGGCAAGGCCTTAGAAGATTTAGCTGCTTTAGCCCTAGAAAAAGCCTTGATAGACATAGATGCAGGGGGCCTAGCAGCTCCACGTGCAGGAGTAGATATGTCTAAAGGAATAGTATCCGATAAATCCTGGGTACCTGCAACAGCAGTGGAAATTTCAGTAGCAGATTCAGCCATGCTGTGTGAGGCCTCGGCTATAGGAGGCATGCTTTCGGCCGAAGGAAGAACCGTGGACTCTGTTTCAGCCGAAACCGAGACACTCGCGGTTGGCTTAACCGTGGTTTCGGCCGAAACCGCAGACCGTGAGTGTCAGTCCTTTTCCTTACGCTTTTTAACTAATTGTGAAGTCGGAGTCTCCGACGGCATTTTGTAAGCAAAAGCGGGACCAAAAAACTCCTCTGCAAACTCCGACCGACGTCTAAGTGTCCGTCGGTTGAAGGAAGCACAGGCTAGACAAGCTGCTACGTCGTGGTCTGGGCCTAAGCAAGGAAGGCAGTAAGAGTGGAAATCCTTATGAGGTATTTTTCCCACAAGTTAAACAGTTATTTACTTTTTCTGACATCGGCTGAGGCAAGAAAGAGTCCCCACTGGGGTACTTAGCTTTTTAGAAGTCTTCGGTAGTAGTAATCTCTGGATCTGACCGACCGGCACTTGCGAACAGCTTCTGCTTCGGGCACCGTGCGGCAAGAAAGACTGAGGAAAATGGCGTCGGCTGATGCCTTTATACCCAATTCACAGCAGCTATGACGTCGGGTGAAGTGCGACATCAGCCGAGGCCAGACCCAGACTTTGGAATCCGGCCGACCGAAGGGCTGCCTGAGGCAGGACAACCCATATGTTAGGACTGCAGATGCATCCTTGAAGGACATCAGAGCCAAGCATTTGGTAAAGACTATTGGAGCTGTAGAAAGCCAAAAGGCAAAACAGAAAACTGATAATGTGAGGAACAAAGAACTGCAATAACTTCTTGAAGAGAGGGTGATAGGAATGTGAAGATATGCATCCTTAAGGTCCAGTAAGACCAGACAGGCCTGAGGAAGATGGACGAGGAACAGGGGCTGCAGAGAACATTTTCAAAGAGGGGACCCCCAGAAAAGTGTTGAGAAAGTTGAAATACAGAATGGGCCTCCAACTGCCCTCCTTCCTGGGAACCAGAAACATCCTATGATAAGACCCTGTGCCCATGTGGAAGGAACAGACAGAATAGTTCCATGAGCCAAAAGGTCCTGAAGAATTGGTGGAAAATGAGGAAGCTAGCAAAGTGGGGGATGAAAAATCCATGAAAAGAGCGAAAGGGATTTCCAAACCATGAAGTAAAGTTTTGTATTATGGAAAGGACTCCGGAATCCGTGGTAGTCTGCTGCCAAGACGGAGGATGACAGAGTTAACAGGAGCAAAGAGGAATCTGGCTGAGGGGCAGGGAAGGATAAATGTCCATCAGAAGCAGATTTGTCGGAAAACAGGACTTCTGACCCGTAGAATCCTGAGTGGGTTTGTCGGAAACACCCTTTAGGAAGATTTGCACCTTAAGGTAGGCTTTTATTGCCTACATACAAAGGATGACTTAGATGGATACTTCCTTTAAAACCCAAGGTTAAAGGACAGAAAAATCTGAGACCCTGAATAACTTTCTCTTTAGCTTATAATGTTTTAAAAAGCTCAGGAGTCACAAAACCAAACAGATTCTGGGAGCCCAAGGGAGAATACAACAAACTGGCTTTTATATTATCAGAAGAGACTGTAAACTAAGCCATGAATACCTCTGTAAAACACAGCCTGATGCAGCAGCCCCAGAAGGTATATCAGCAGCATCATAACTGCAGTTGATAGAATGGTGAGTCAATCTAAGAAGCAGAACTCAACAAAGAAATAGCAGAAGTCTTAACTTACCTACTAAAACTGAGTTCCACAGTTTGGCAATGTAGAGTAGAGACAGTAATCATCATGATTTTTAGCTTACCGAGTGAATAAAAAGCGTTGCTCCAATTTAGAGAATTATACATTAGTGAAAAATGATGAGGTATACAGATGAGGTAGACGAAAAAGTAGACAGATGTGTGTCAGTCTTGAGTGCAGATTCTATTAGGAAAGGTTTTACTTTATAAACAACTCCTAGTTAAATTTTTTTTTTTTTTTAACTGCATGGTGTGATGTGCGGATCGAATCATTATCTTTGATCTATTATAATTCTGAAAAGTTTTACATTTTGTGCTAGGATAATTCGAATATTATCAGTAATATTAAGTCACAATGGTTTGATTATTGGGTTGGAGCATGCCTCTCAACTGTACAGATTTTCTCAGAATGTCCAGATTTTTGCCTCATATTTGGTCTGTTTTTCATAAAATTGTGTTTTTCTGGCAAATTAGTGGCAAATCATTGAAGACTGAAGTTATTAAATAATGAGACATTTGAATTTCAGACTTCATACCCTTCAGAAAATCCATGTTAATGCAAAACCTACTATTCATTCAGCTTTCTAAGTTTGTAAGAGCAATATTTAAAAACTGTCCCTATTTTGGGCCTTTGTTTCTTGCTCCAAGAGGTTGAGAGGTATGGGTTGGAGCGAAAATACCATTAGTTTAATTTTATTTAGATTCAGTAGTAGTTTAGATTGCAAAAATTGCAAACTGTCTAGAACAAAGGAATGATTTAGGTTATCTTGGAGCTGTCTGACTGAAGAGGCAGCACATTAGTGCTGAGTCATCTGCATAGTGGATCATAGGGTGGTACTAGGCTATTGGCCTGGAGGCCCTAATAAGCCTAGCCAAGAATTTTGTCCATGTTCCCTCAAAGTCAGCACCTGTTTCCCCTGTCCAACAGGGACACAGGTGGGATCCTAGGGATGTATTTTCTGTTTCCAATCCAGTCATCCAGGTTCCTGTTAAAGAGGGTAGAGAGGAACTCTGGTTGACATGGAAAGGGAGTCTATTCCACAAATGGGGGTGTCTTTGGGACACAAATCTATCCCACCAACAAGTTCTGTTAAAGTCACAGACCAAGTTAAGGCCTTGCATGTGGGTTGCATGAGTGCAGTTTGTGTTACAGATATGCAGCAACTCCATCAAAGCTGGGTCTGAGATGGCCTTGTATGCCAGACATAGGGGCACCTCTGAGCAGGCTGTATGAGGACTGAGTAATGGGACAGGGCTTTTAGCCTATCTGTATAGGACAGGTGCTTGAGACCCTGGATTCTCCTGGTCAGGAACCTCTGTGGTCTCTCCAACTGCTGCATGTGCTTGGCAAGGTGCATGCCGAAGGGAGCACTGTGCTCAATAATGGGTCTGATAAGGGAGGAGTACAGGGATGTTATGACCTCCTTGTTCCTGGATGAAATACCCTTATTTATGAGGTGGGCCATGTAGAAAGCCTTCCGTACAACTGATACCGTGGTGGTCAAAAGTGAGGTTCCCGTCAACCTGGGTGCCCAAGTCCCTCACGACTTATTGAGTGCTTAGTACATTGTTATTCATGTGATAATTTGTGGGGATGCCATTTTCCCCAAAGGGGATAATGATGAATTTCTTGGTATTTAGTTTGAAGCCATGCTCCTGGCACCAATCATTAGTTTGGGTAAGCCCCTCTTGGAGGATGTTCACATCACTAGGGGAACTTAACAGTGCACAGCTTGCAGTCATCTGCAAACTTGGTCAGCCACAGACCACTGGTTTTGGCTTCCACCTCAGAAAAGTATATACCAAACAGTAGAGGCCCCAAGACCGATCCTTGAGGTACACTGCTCGTTATGGGTCTACTACTAGACGTGGCTTCCCCTACTTTGACTGGGTGGGTTCCATCAGTGAGCCAGTTAACTACCATTTGGTAACATGCCTAGCTGGGAGAGTTTATCTATTATGCCCGAATGGAGAATAGTGTCAAAGGCTTTGGCTAGGTCAAGGTAGGCGGTGTGCACAGTCTTTCCCTCGTCCATGGCTTTGGTGACTGTTTCAAAGAAGTCAACCAAGTTTAACAGGCATGATTTCTCTTTGACAAAACCAAACTGTGTGGGGTCAAGACTTTGGAGGTTGCCAATGCCCTTGTTTATAAGGTCCATGATAATGCGTTCCATGACCTTGCAGATCAGGCTAGTTAGGCTGAAGGGTCTATAACTGCCTGGGTCAGTGGACACTCACCTTTGTGTACAGGGATGACAGTGCCTGTCCTCCAGTCAGCTGGGATGAATCCAGTGCTCGGGCTTTGGTTGAATAGAGTGTCTATATCTAATGAAGCTGACGGCTCATGCCCGAGTTCATGTAGGATACAGCCAGGGATGTTATCGGGTCCCATGGAGACTATTTTTTTTTGCCTATGAGAGGGCATTAAGGACCTGCTACCTGGTGATGTCTTAGTTTACTGATGGGGAGACAGGGGGTGAAGATTTCAATGAACTTGTCTACCAGCAGGTTGGCTACATCTGTGGCATTTATGTATGCGATGTTACTGACCACCAGTTCAGAGTAGATTTGGGTGTCACCTTTAAGATTGCGGACATATGAGAAGAAGGTCTTGTGATTGTCCTTAGTGGATGTGGCCAATTTGGACTCAAAGTTAGCCTTAGAGGATTTCACCAGTGACCTTATTTGCTTGTTCAGACAAAGGAGAGATTGCCTCCAACTTGGCACCTGCTCCTTCTTGGTCCCGGACAGCAATTTTTTTCCTTTTATTATAGAGTTTGTTTATTGCTGCTGTCCACCAGAGAGGTTTCCTTGAGGAAGATAGATTTGCTGGGCAAGAGATTGCATGCATTTTACTTACTTAACCTTATGGCACATCTGGGAAGCGTAAACACTGTGCTTGGTGGCTGAGGTAACTTTTAAACCAACTGACTATCATTTGTGAGGCCTCGTTTCTTGTGTCTTAAAAGTATGGGATGTCACAGTGCATCAAATGCTTAGGGTGGGTCTAAAAATAGGGTACACAGCCATTTCATCTTGATTTCATACAGTTTATGAAAGCTAGTAATGTTTCTCTGCTATAGTTTGGTCTATATCCATGCTATGTTGTGGAAAGTAACTTGTTCTGTTAGGTAATTGATCAACTGTATGTGATCGCATTTTTCAAGTAATTTACATAAAAGGGACAAGGTGGTTACAGGTCTGTAGTTTGCTAGTGAAAGTGACTTGCTATCTTTATGTAAAGGAACAATGCAGGGATTGTTTCCAGAGTCTGGAGATTAAACCTTTTGGAGAGAAGGATTTAAACATAGATACTGGGTAAGCAGTTGGTTTCTGCAACTATTTGGAATACTCTACTAGTAAGTTATCAGTTGCATGACAAGTTGGTTTAAGTGTTTTTTTTTTTTTTTTTTTTTTTTTTTGTGGTGGTAGTAGTTATGGTGAGGAGGTGCTAGTGACAGCATCCATGTCACTTAGATGTGTTGGATGCATGGGTTTATTAAGGGAGTTAACATTTGTGTAATATGAATTAAATCTGCATGTTATATTACCTGTAAAAGGGAATGCTTGTGATTTTTGACTAGGCTGTATAATCCTGCCTGTTGACCAAAACTATTTCGTATTTTACTGTGGTTTTCTTATAGACTAACAGAGCAAGTTTGTTTAGCCTACAGAAATGCAATCTTAATTAAGTTTTATACGTTCAGATATTGTTGCAGATTTGTTTACTGTTTTTATTTCTCATTTGTTGACCACCTTAGTCCCACTAGGTAGTGGCTTCTTTTCACTGAAGACCCAAGGTGATTTATACTACTAGGGGAAACTATTATGGAACAACAACAATGAGGATGCTATAAGAAAAACGCTAAATAATGAAAAAAATAGATGTAGATATGTGCCTGTAAATATGTACGTTTTATAAATATGTAAATAATGTGTTTTTTTATGCTTTGTAAAATAAAGGACCCCAACTCTTCAGTAGGTGCTGTGGGATTTTTTTTTTTGTTACATACACCTAAGTTACTACCAGCTCAAGCAGATGGGACCCTCGTTTAACATCTCACCTGAAGGACGATCCACTCAGGTGATGAAGGTCATTTTGCCAAGGGTGACCTGGGAGGCTCACCGGTGGCCTCTGCTGCTACCTATCCGGAGGGTGGTGTACCCTTCTCACTGGGAAGTGGGACAGGAGGGCCCTCCAGGGTCACCTGGAGAGTAGTTCAATGGTGGCTCAATACTCTCATTTATGACCTGTACTGCTTAATTATGCTGCTGGTAGAACTGAGCAGCTAGCCAACCCCAACCAAGGGGCAACGAGTGGGACAGCCCATCCATGCAGTCTGCCACAGAGGTAACTGACTTCAGGGTAGGTTCTACTTTGGGATGACTTGGGCAGGCCATACTCACCCTACTCTATACCTACTGTGATGCCCCCTCTCCCCTTGTGTGTCACTCTCCATCCCCTTTCTGTAGTACAGTCTGCTTCATCTTCAGCTGTCCACCCTGTGTCGCTCTGAGTTTCCACGGTCTTCCACTTTTTTTTGTGGCAGTACGGCCCATGTCAATCTGTCTCTGTCTGCATTACACATTTGGGTGCCTGCCCCTGCTGCCATCCTTATACCCTCCTTCCTACCTTGTTAACTTCGTGTTCCTTACATGTCTATCCTATTCAGAAAAATACAGGGCACAAAAATGCCTTTCTTCGCATACCACATTTCCCTTCCCACTGTCCTATTTATTCTTCTGTTTGCTCTTCCCTCTTTCTGACCATCTCGTCACCCCTTTTCCTTACCATTTATAAAATAAAACCAGTTGGCACTCTGCTGCGTGGCCCTTGTATGGGCTCCCAGCTGTACATGTGTAGCAGCTATGCCGCCCTTCAATATGCACACAAAGCTGGTCAGACTATCTGCATGCTGATGTCCTTGGATCATATAATCATGAGTAGCTCGGTCAACTCTCTTGCATTTGACTGTAGTTTTTGTTACTATGTGGCTCTGTTACATGGCACTAATCAAGGCATATCTCCGCTACGTAAGCTCTTATGCACACCTAATTTGTGTCAAGCCATATTATACTATCTTAACAGAACTATTTTACTATATCATTCTCATGTCATGCTTTTTCTTAATGCCCCATACATATTTTGATATAAAAATTACCTCTTAAAATATTGAGGCACAACAAATGATAATAAAAACTGATTTCATTTTATGCACATTCAAAATACTGCTACTTTTTTTTGCCTCTGAAGCTAGAAGACATTTTGCAGTGATCTACAATAATTCTGTGTAAATTTCATAAGAATAAGTCAAGACGAAACACTGAGTACTAGCAGTAAAATTGCCTTTTGGGAAATGGCAGTAGTAAAGAGGTTGCTGTACAGTTCTCTACAGCAATCAGTACCGTATACACAATCAGAATAAGAAGGGTCATTAGAAATCAGCTTGATCTGTGCTGCTTTGTATAGTAATAACTATGCATTCTAGCAAAATAATCGCTACAATTTTTTTTAACAGTCCCCTACTAATTAATAAAAAAAGAACAAAACCTTTTTGTAAGCAGGTTCTGGTAAATCAGAAAAACAATCAATTCCTGAAATATTTCTAATTTTACAAAAAAGAAAAACGGGTACTTTTCTACTTTACAGAACTCTGCCCTTACATAAACATATTATAAACAACTTTATATGAACACAAACATACCTTTCATTTGCAAAGCGAATCTGGTTGGGTACTTCTCTATCACTGGATTCCGTTCCAAGGCCCTGCAAAGCAACAAATATAAGCAATAATAAAATTACCTTCATGTAATAACACTAATGCAAAATTGTGAGACAAGGCTATCAAGCTGCCTCCACTTTGATGGTAAAACACTAAAAAATGAAGTATTAATGCAACAAGGGATGGAAATAAAATTAAAATGGAAATACATTTCTAATGTTGAACAAATTCAGACTTCAGAGTATTTTCAAGGCCACATACAGCAGCTCAAGTTACACCCCCAGCACCATGTACTTTTTTGTATTTACATCCAAGATCCCTTGCTCTCTCAGTACACATTCACAAATCAACCTCATGAAGAAAGCTGCAAGGTTCTAAGGAGACACTTTCTGTTCTACATTAAGCAGTCAAGTATTGATAGTTAATAGTTTCAATTCTTATGGAACTTCTAACTGTGGCCTTAAGTTTAAAGGCACTAGCATACGTGAAGTCCGCTAACAGTAGAGCATTTGGAGAGGCAAACACAAGACAGACATAAATGGCTCAACTGTACTGCTGGGCTATGCTTATCATTACAAGTTCAGCACAATAACAGCAATGAAAGAGACATCCATAGTGGCTGCCTAAATTCCTCCACAGCACTTCTTCCAGTGCTAGAGTTCCCCACTTAGTCTTTGATCTATGCATGCTCTCTCCATTTGTAATGATACATCGAACTTAGGCTCAACCATTCACAGCTGATTAAAACTGATTTTGCTGCAAAGTATTACCACATTATTAATTTTTATAACCATTATTGTTTATATAAGCATAAAAAAGAATGGAGTAAAAGAGAGAAACAAAATGGGAGAAGGGAATGCATTTCACGCATCTGCAGCTTCTTCACAAAGTGCACTAAAACAAAAAAGCAAGTCTTCTCTATATGGTACCCAGAAGCTTTCACTCTGTCACTACCAAGTTCCCCATTGCACAGTGCTTACCATGCTGCCTCCTTCCTTCACTATGTTAGGGAACTAAAAGATAAAGAACACAATGACACAGTAATCTTCACAACAATACACTACTATGCTGGATGAGTGAAGACCTGTATTAGAGTCCCAGATTGCTAGATGGTGTTTGGTCCATCATGCCTGATTACATATTGCAGCTGACACATCCATCACCACTCTACCTACTACCTGTTCAAACTCGTTACTTTCTCTTACTGGTTATACAAAGCCATTATAGTTTTATATTCTGAGATTTGCCAATTTTGTCCTCACCTTCCACATATTTTTTTATTACATTCGACCCTTCCTACCTTGACCCCTTATGATTTAAGTCCAGGTTACACCCTCGTCCATTCTCTCAAAACATACATTTTAAACTTACTATGCCTGTATTCGTAATTAAACTTCTGCTTCTTTTCACCATTTTAGTTATCCTTTGTAGCCCAACTCCTACCCTCTAGCAAGACTTCTATAGTGGGTTATATGGACCCATTACATCTGTACATTTCCTGAACTGATCATCCATTTTTTTTCTCATCTTCCCCATATACTCTATTTATATTCTACCCTTTCAACCAGACTCCTTGTGATATGCTAAGTCCAGATTTCATTCCCCATACATTCTTTCAAAATACATTTTAAACTTGCTCTTTATTCATAATTAAACGTCTTTCTTTCCACCATTTTAGCTACCCTCCTTTGAACAATTTTAAAGATTCTCATTTTTTAAGATATGGTTTCAAAATCTCAAAGTATTAATACAAGTTAGGGGTCAACAAGGCTTCATACAGAAGCTGTGACAGCCTCCTCCATTCTCGTGCTGCATACCTGCAACTAGATTTTAGAAAGTTCTCTGTGCTTCAGTTAGCAGCAGTTTTATGTTGTCTGGCAAGATTTCATCTAAGGCTTCCATCAACAGCAGATGCTTCACCTCATCTGTCTCTATAGTTTACAAAACTATTCTGCAGTCTCACATGGGAAACAGTCTTGTAAATATTCACATTAAACTTCAGCTGCCACTCTTCGATTCTTCTAACCTCCTTATACACGACTTCACCCACAGAACCCATTACCCCAAGCTTGAGTCATATGTAAATTAATCTTACTAACTACTCTGCTGTATCAGAAAATATAAATGCTTTCTCCAGTTACTTGTTTTACCCAATTCAAGGTCACAGGGGAACTAAAACCTATCCTGCGCTTGACAGGTGCAAGACAAGAAGTAATCAGACATGGTGCCAGTCTACCAAAGGATGCACACACTACTAAACAAAATATGAACACCTATGCCTGGAGAAGTCCACAAAGACCATTCTGTCTCAGTCTCTGGCTCCTACCATTTAAATAGCCTATCCTATCATCGTTGTTACTACACCTGAGGTCCTTCAAGCTGGAACTTGGAGTAAACAAGGTGGAAAACAAAATGGTGGTTGTTATACACCTATGGGGGTAGGCAAAACCCCTCACATAAGAAAGATAAGCTCCTTCAAAAATGTCTATAATTCAGTCTACCTAAACTGTGGACTTTTCTCAGTCTCCCCTCCACTTACTAATAGACTTCTCAGGTAATGAATAAAAACATTACTGAATTTAAACAAATATGGGAGCATTAACTGCATACACTAATTTCTGGAAAACGGCCCTTTGCAGTGGGAATTCCTGAGGACACACACTGCAAAATTCTGTCTCTTCTATACATAGTGGTGCTCATATTGCCCATGTGCTCTTACAGTGTGTTTTCACCACAATGAGTAAGGAGGGTTATGCCCGGCTCTGTGCCATCAAGACACAAAATGGGCAGAGGGACATTCGAAGCACAGAACGACTGAGTAAAGTACTCAAAGAGGTCCGACTGAAAGACCAACTGATACAAAAGGTACCAGAGTTATTATTAATTTCTACACTTGTCTTGAGGCTGTGTGACTTCAGAGGCCAATATAAATGTAAAGGGGTGGTGAATGACATGCCTCTCAGTTCACTAAGGGCTGCTAATTTTAAGCAATTTAAGTAACCTTTAGATCTAAGTTGAAAGGAAGTCTGCTGTGGGAAACAGCTGGGAAGAGTACCTCCCATGGTGGCAGATGCAGGAGAGACCAAACGGGCAAAACTAAGAAAATGTACTACTACTGTCCAAAAACTGACTCGTAGTGGAAACCCAAGCATCATTACCTGGTTTAGGTATGTGCCAAAAACAAACAGCAGCACTAAAAGACGCAACAATCCTGGTGGAATGGCCTTAGACCATACGGGCCAAAGAAAGTACAGTTGTGTACACCTACCATAAATGTAGATGTTAGAGTGTCTTCACTGTTGCAGTCATGACTGTAGGGTTCTCCCCTGCCAGCAGGCAGCCCTCGGTCGGCCAGAATCCCAAAGTCTGGGTCCGGCGTCGGCTGTTCAACCACGCTCCCTGACATCAGAGCACCAGGAGTACAAAGCTGACAGCCGACGCCATCTTCTCCAGTCTTTCTTGCCCCAGATGTCAGGAGTCCCAAAATGAAAAAGGTCCCATAACCTTTGCAAATACACCTCAGAAGAATGGTGAAAAAAGGAAATACACAAAAGTAAAAATAAGAGGGGACAGGAGGGAGGGAAACCCAGACTGCAACAGTGAAGACACTAACATCTACATTTATGGTAGGTGTACACAACTGTACTATGTTCATCGTGTTTCACTGTTGCAGTCATGACTGTAGGGTAGAATCACAAAGCTGAAAGAAAGGGAGGTGGTCATAAAGAAGAAGGGGCGGCTAAAAGGCCCTGCAAGACTGCAGAGGCAAAGCCTGCCCTAGACTTAGAGTAGAGAGGTAGATTGTAGTGCTTAGAAAAAGTATGCACTGAACTCCAAGTTGCAGCCTCCAAAATATCCTTGGTAGGAACTCCCCTGAGAAAAGCCGCAGAAGTGGCAGCAGCTCTGGTGGAATGAGTCTGAATACTCCCTGGGATTTGCTTTCCATGGTGAGAATAACAAAATCTGATTCCATGAGCAATCCATTTAGAAATGGTCTGTTTTGAAATGGCTTTACCTTGGGAACTTGAAGCATAAGAAACAAACAATTGCTCTGATTTTCTGATGTCCTTGGTTCTGTCCAGGTAAAAACGTAGTTGTCTGTGTACATCCAAGGAATGTAAGATCCTTTCCCCTTTATTTTGAGGAGTGGGGAAAAAGGTAGGCAAGTGGATAGACTGATTTAAAGCCACTTTGGAAACCACTTTAGGCATGAAGGTAGGATTAGTCCTCAAAGACACTCTGTCTTGATGAAAAATAATATAAGGCTCCACGGCCATAAGAGCTTGTAACTCAAACTCTCCTGGCAGAGGTTAGGGCTAACAGAATAGCTGTCTTCCAAGATAAAAACTTGATGTCAGAAGAGGCGGCAGGCTCAAAAGGAGGCAAGGTTAGTTTTTCCAAAACATAGTTGAGATCCCAAGCAGGAATGGGAGGAGATCTAGGAGGTCTTAAGTTCTTAGCTCCTCTGAGAAACTGTCTCATGAGCTGGTGGGAAAAGATGGGAGGGTCTGTATTATAATGAGCAGAAATAGCAGAGGCATGAATCTTAATGGAAGAGAGAGAGACCCCCTTATGAAAGAGATCTGTCAAGTAAAGTAAATTTAAAGTAAAGTTAGGAAGAAGAGGATCAGAATCCTGAGCCTGCATCCAGGAACAAAATCTTTTCCATTTTCCTGCATAAGATTTTCTAGTGCTAGGACGTCTGGTTTCTAAAATGACATCCATAACCTGCTTGGGTAGGAAAGAAGAAATCAAAGGCCCTGGATTAACCAGGCCGCCAGGCTGAGAGTTCTGACATGAGAGTGTAGAACCTGACCCTGATGTTGGGACAGAAGGTTCGGAGACTGAGGTAAAACCCAAGGGGGCTCCCGGCATAGGTTTTTTAGAGTTGGATACCAAAATTGCAGAGGCCAATTCGGAGACAGCAAGATTATCATCTTGGGCTTGTCATGTTTTATCTTCAAATCAAACCCGTGGAAGAAGAGGAAGAGGTGGAAAGGCATTTCCCGAGAGGTTCCTCCAACTGAATGACAGGGCATCCACTTTCCAATCTTCTCTGTGGAAAGTCCTGGTGCAAAAATTCCGTAGCTGATTGAGATGGGATGCAAAGAGGTCTATGTGAGGACATCCCCAGACTGCAGTTATCCTGAATATTTTGGTGTCCAGCATCCACTCGTGTGGATCTGAAAGGTTTCTGCTCAGACTGTCTGCGAGGAAGTTTTGTTTCCCTGGTAGAAACTGAACTTGAAGATCCAAATTGGAAGCTAGAGCCGTGTTCCATAGATCCATGGCTAGTCTGCAAAGGGGGTAGGAATGAGATCCCCCTTGCTTATGTACCACATAACTGTGGTGTTGTCTGTCCGTATTAGTAGTTGTTCTGGTTGTAAAAGATTCCTGAAGGCCAATAGAGCTTTCTGAATGGCTAACATTTCCTTTAAGTTGATATGCAGGTGCTTGTGATCCTTTGTCCAAAGGCCCTGCAGACAATTGCCCTGAAAATGTGCTCCCCAAGCATAATCCGAGGCGTCCATGGTTAGAATCTGAGTGGCCGAAGGCAGACGGAAGGGTTTCCCTTTGATTAGAGCACATGCCCTGGACCACCACAGAAATTCCTTTTGAAGGCAAGGAAGGACGGAGATCAGTATGTCTAAACTGTGGTAATGCTGAGACCATACACTTTTTAGGTACCACTGTATTTTACTCATGTGTAGTCTTGCATATGGTACGAAAAGGATGCAGGAGGCCATGTAACCCAAAGCCTGCAGGAATTTCCTTGCAGATAGTTGAGTTAAAGTTGCCAAGGTTCTGAAAGTTGAAGCCAGCTGTAATTGTTTTTCGGATGTCAGAAATGCCATCTGGGTTTTGGTGTTTAGAAGTGCACCCAGAAAAGTTATCTGTTGTGATGGTGTCAAATTTGACTTTATGTTTACAGAGAATCCCAGGAACTTGAGGAGGTTCAGTACAAATTCTAGATGCTGGAGTAAGACATCCTTGCTGTCTGCCTGAATTAGACAATCATCCAGATAAGGGTAAATTTGAATTCCCTTGAGTCTGCAATAAGCTACTACTGGAGCCAGGCATTTGGTGAAGACCCTGGGCGCAGTAGACAATCCAAAGGGCAGCGCAGAGAATTGAAAGTGCCTCGATCCGGCCTTGAACCGGAGGTATTTTCTGCTATCCTGCCTGATGGGAGTGTGTAAATATGCCTCCTTTAAATCCAAAGTTACCATCCAAGCATCTTTGGACAGCATTGGAAGTAGCTGCTGTAGAGTAAGCATCTTGAATTTTGGAATCTCTAGAAAGGTGTTCAAGACCGACAGATCCAGAATGGGTCTCCATGAGTTTTGCTTCCTTGGGACTAGAAAGAGCCTTGAGTAAAAACCTTTTCCCATCTCTGAAAATGGAACCAGTTCTAAGGCATTCATAGCCCAAAGAGCTTCCACCTGGTTTAAGGCCTCCGTCCATTGATGTTTTGGAAGGTCTGGCCATCTGCTGCTTGGCCTTGGCAAGGTATGAAAATGGAATTTGTAATCTCTTAAAACCACATCCAAAACCCACTTGTCTTGGGTTATTTGAGTCCAATTTTGATAAAAAAGAGAGAGTTTTCCTCCGAGAGGGGCTTCCAGGCAAGAAGTTCCTGTAGCCCAACAGAGGGAGTCATTGAGTCTGTTTCCTTTGAGTTTGTGACCTGTCCTCTCCTCCCCTAGGGGTGGAAGCAGTCCACTGTCTTGGTCTATAAGAAGCTTGTGTTTGAGGCCTTCCTCTGGAGCGTCTATATCTACCCCTCTGAGGCCTGTCTGAAGTGGGAAAGGACCAATTTTTTGAAGGCCAATTCCTGCTAAATCTAGGTGGCTGTACTTGTAAGAAATCTTTAACTGTTTGCATGGATTTAGCCTTATCCTCCATCTTTTTAATCACCTCTTCAGCTTTTGATCCAAACAAAACATTATGCTGAACAGGAGCATCCAATAATTTAGCCTTTACTTGTTTAGGCAAATCTTGTTCCTTTAGCCATGCATGCCTTCTAATGACTGTGCCAGAGGCCGCAGCCCTACAAGAAGCCTCCAAGGCATCAAATCCAGTGTAAACCATGCTTCCCAACTTGTTCAGTGGCATGCAATAAGTCATGTAATTCCTTATCTGCACAGGCAGAAATGGAAGTAAGCTTTTGTTTTAAAACAGACAAGAGAAATTGCTGGTATTTTAGCATATGAAACTGACAGTTTAAAGCCCTAATGGACAAAGTAGCAGAGTGTACACCTTTTTGCCCCATCTTTCTAAGGATCGAGAATCCTTTTCAGTAGGAATGGGATTTTTGGCAGGACCCTGAGAAATGGTTTCAGGGTCAGCAGAAGGGTTCTTGTATAAAAATTGATGGGAATCAGGAACCCTGTAATATCTATCAGGCTTAACAGGAGCAGGAGGAAAAGAGTCAGGGGTTAAGTTAGCCTCCGAAAAGGCATCATCCACAATATCCAAAACAGGAGGAATAGCCAGGGGTCTATGTTGGGGAAGAAGAAAATCCCTCAGTCTTTTCTTAGATTCCAAATACTCCTGTCCTTCCCAGTGGAAATGTTCCCTCATTTCATGCAAAGTTTCCCCAAAAGAGAAATCCTCAGGGGGAGAAGCTGAAGGAATGGATTTCCTCACCATCAGAATCCACATAAGGAGGGAAAGAATATTCCTGATCAGAAGAAGAAACTGAGGAAACAGAAGCCTGATCAGAGGAATCATAATAAACATCCTGCCTTGGCCTTTTATCTGGAGGGGGATGTGAACCCCTAATCATAGTAAGTAAATCCTCCGCCATCTTGAGTAACTGTTTTTGTGACTTGGGAGTCGGTTCAGAAGAGGCCTGTGTTGTAGTCTTTGATTTAGGAGTCGTCTTTGCCTTTGCCTTTATTAGAGGCTGAGTAGGCCTGAAAACCCCTTCGGAAGCCGGTACCTGCACAGCGGCTCCGGACCCATCCGAAGGAGCACTGTCCGAAGGTCCTGCAACAGAAATATTTAAAGGCCTGGTTGGCTCCTCATGAGAGTCCGTTTCGGCCATCAGTTCTGAAATGGCCGACGACAGGGGCTGCAAAAGCGCCTCACCGACGACTGCCAAACCTGAAGCTGGCTCCGCTTGTGCGCTATCATCAGATTTGGACCCCGGAGGCTTGTCTTTATCCTTGCGACGTTTGTGAACTCCGGTAGCTGGAACCGTATCAGACGACATTTTGTAGTTAAAGCGCCTACCGAAGTAATGAAAGGCAAAATCGTACCTTCGCTTAATTGTACGTTGATTGAATCTAGCACAAAACCGACAACTAGCTACGTTGTGGTCAGGGCCTAAGCAAGGAATACAGTAAGAATGAAAATCCTTATGAGGTATTTGCTTCCCACATGAAAATTTCGTCAGGAGTCAGCCGACCGGCACTTGCGAACTGCTATCACCGCATGGCAAGAAAAACTGGAGAAGATGGGGTCGGCTGTCAGCTTTGTACTCCTGGCGCTCTGACGTCAGGGAGCGTGGTTGAACAGCCCGACACTGGACCCAGACTTTGGGATTCTGGCCGACCGAGGGCTGCCTGCCGGCAGGGGAGAACCCTACAGTCATGACTGCAACAGTGAAACACGACGAACATCTTGACAATTAAAAAAGTGTTTTATTTTGTACTGTTAAGCACTCACTACCTGAAGCAAAGGAAATAAACAAGCCGGTCTGTTTTCCACAATTCATGAACCCTTCATAGGTATTAAAAATACAGCACTGATGGTGCAAGTCCATAGTAGGCAAGGCTAAACATCTCCCCTGGATTCAGCTCCCATGGGGGAGAAAAGGAAAGAGAAACTGACTGCACTGCAGCTCAGGAATCACTTTTGGCATGGAATGCAGATTTTTTTCCTGAGGGACATTTGATCCTTCTTGAAAGACTAAGTAGGGTTTTCTGTATAACAGAAGATGAGGGCTGAAATCTGCTTTGCAAAAATAATAGCCACCAAAACATTTTTCAGGAGGCAAAGTTAAAATAACAAAAAACAGACAGTTTGAATGGTGAACAGACAATACTGTCAAGCATGATCCTTCTCTGAGATGAAACAAGCACTGAACAGCATAAGTGAGGTAAGCTATTCTCAATTTCTGAAAACCTCTACATCCTACTACAAAGGAAGGATCCAACCTATAGTCATTACAAGAAAATCCCTCAAGAGGGAAATCAAGTGACAAACATCCAGGTACAAGAACACAAATTCATTTTCCTACAAAGTTTCTTTCACCATGACCAGTATATCTTGGTAACAACTCTTCGGTTTTCACAAGACAGACAACACAACAATACCGTCTAGCGAAAGTGATGTGCACCCAGCATAAACACAAGGAAACTCCTGTAGAAACTTCAGACATACAGTAGTACTATCCAGGTACCCTACTGCAGTAAGGGTGCGATTCCTCAGAGTCAAAACAAGAAGTTTAAAATCAAAGCCCTTGATGAAACTGCTGAGATCCAAGGTGTGAAGGAGGTTGCTGGACTACTTCAAAACAAAGCCAAGATGTCAATAAAAGTGAGAGTAGAAGTTTATAACTTTCTCTGAAAAAGTTAAGACTCTGCTTTCCCACTGTACAGTATGGAACTGTTCCAAAAGCCCTGACTATGTAACACAAAAGAAGACCTCTTCCTGGGAGCAACCACAACATCTCTAAGATATGGCCCTCTCTAACCACACCTCAAACTCAAAAATTCTGCTAGGTATTCCTGAAGTTTAGGTTCAGAGCACCATTTAAGGCAAATGCTTCAAAATGATTCCTTAAAGGAAGTGATTCCCTAAAGAGAATCTCTTCCACTTGGGCTAAATAAAATAATTTCTGCAAGATTTCAAAAACCTCCTCCAAAAGTCTGCCCTTAATGGTGTTAGTCTGAAAGAACCCGCCTTGCAGGCAAAAGCTTCTGTGCACAAAGGTTTCTCTCACTTAGGGCAAAAGTATACAGTTTGTTTTAAAAGGATGGGCCCCTGCTAGATCAAACGAGTTAGCGCAGGAAACCATGGTTGTCGTAGGCACTCGACCCATACCTTCTGTAACACCTACTGAATTAGGAATTAGAAATAAAAGGAGAGAAAAAAAAATATATATATATATATATATATATATATATATATTAGACTACCCTCGTCAAGGTATGATGTAGTGTACTGCTTGGGCTTTTGGACTGGTAAACTCAAAAGGTGGAAATGATTTTCCTCTGAGGTAAAAGAAATTTAATTATGAAGACCACTTCTCAGAGATCTCGAAAGATACCAGAGATCCAGTCTCCACTAACAGTTCCTGATTAAAGACCTGCTCAGACTGAAAGTACCATCTGGCCTGGGAGAACAGAGACAACTGAAATCTCACTTCTATCATCCCCCAACTGAAGTCTCACTTCTATCATCCCCCACCACCACCATCAGAGTCTGTCTACACAGCATGAAAGAATAGGTGATCCCTTGCTTTTTCACATACCACATCAGCGGTTAGAGTAAGTTCTCACACTTTTTTTAATTTCTCCAAATCTTTGTGGTTTCTAATACCATGGCGGGAATGGACCCCATTACCAAGTCAAAGTACAACTAAAGTTCATGAAATTAGTATTGTTTCAATCTTTGATGTCAGCCAGGAGTGCTCTTCGCAGCACCCGCAATGTGCCCAGTAATGACTACTTCTGCAATTTGTATGGAATTACATGTATTGGTAACATATCTAAATATGATTGTAGACTTTTTTTTTTTTTTTTTTTATAACACCCATTGCTCCTACTACTATCGGGACCGTCTGGGGTATCTTTCTTCCACATTGCTCTCATTCTGCCTGCAGATCCTGAGATCTTATGACTTTGTGCCTCTCTGTACATAAGACACTGCAGTCACTGGATGTGGTGATTTCAATGATCAGTGCTACTTTTGTCTTTTCATGGACCACTGTATCCAGTTTTCGAACATCTATCTTTTAAATTGTTGGTAGTGGATAAGCCCATGTGATGTAAGCCATCATTTTCTAAGATTTTTTTGGTGGCTCATGTTTCCAGTGTTTTTCAGACACTTCAATACCATAATGTTTGCACAATCCCCTGTGCAACAATCTTGCCACATTAGCCTTTTAGTACACGGTTCTTCTACCATTAGTATGTCACGACCAGCAGCAAGGTGTGAGTGTTTACAATTTGGTTTTAAAAAAAACTACATTTGTCTGTTTCTCCCACATGTTCAAAGGACTTTTTAAACCAACATGTACGCAGCCCACTATCTTGGGCTGCCAATATTACCTCATTAACCCCAACTACCATCTCATAGCACCTCTGTGCTTACATCCGCGCGTGCTATGAGACGACAGGAATTGTAAGCTGTTACCCCCTCCCCCACCGAGTGCCTTCTACAGATGCATGAAACTGTAATGTAGGTTTGTAGATCAGTTTAGTGTAAAACACGCTGAAATCGTAACTCATATTTACCTAATATAGTTACATGTTTTTCCATGGTGGTCACATTAAACTTTTAGGAGAAAAATCTCCTTTCAAAGCGTTTGCTCAAACAAGTGGTGGCAGCCAATCGGATTCCTGCAATCCAAGCCAACACTTGCATAACACCTCCACCCTCATTCTAAGTTTCTTCTTTTAGACCCAAATAAAGAGAGGGTCCAGCAGCAGAATTTCCTTTCTTTTTGCTTATATTTGTCGATTTTACCTGCTGCTGGATTCCTCTTTTTTATTTGGGTACGGATTGCAAGGATCGCTGTTGCAGAAACCACATCGGTTCAGCTGGTCTTACTAGGAACTTTCCGTTCCCCTTCTACTGTACTTCTTGGCCCAAGAACTGCTTTTGTTGTCCTTCGGGCAAGGAATTTATTATTATAAACAGAGTACTGTATACGTTATTGTAGTGCAGGTTGTAAGTTCTTCAAACTTACAAAGGCAACAGAATAACAGGTTATGTATTTATTATTTATTTATTTATTTTACATTTGTTGACTGGGAAGGTCCGACTGGATACATGTCCATTTTCAGCGGAGGCCCGGGGAGAAAAGCTCCAACATTGGCAAATAGGTATACACTATGTTGATAGAATACAGACTGTTCTCCTTAGGCAGTATACACAAAAAAGAGGAGACATTTTAAAGTATTTCAATACATTACTCCAAGATATATAAAAAAGATACAATACACATAGTATAACGGACTTTTTCTCCTTTTAGATTGACCCTTAGGATAGTTATATCGGGTATTAGTATAGGAAGCAAAGACTAGAGATTTACATGGAAGAGGAGATGAGGGAAACAGATGCGAGAGAGGTAGAGGTTACATAGGTTAGACCTGGTAAGGAAGAGGAAAATCTGGTTTAGGTGGAGTCAGTCTGGGCTTATGCACTGGCAAAGCCAGTGTGTCTGGAGGTGGTGATTTAGCCTCTTTTTGAAGAGTTTTATGGAGAAAATGATGGTGAGGCTGGGTGGAAGGGAGTTCCATATTTTTCCGATTGCATTGGCAAAGAGAGAGTCACCCCCTGAATTGTTGGATTTTACCATGAGAGCTAGTAGCTTGTTTGAGGAGCGTAAACTATTGAGATTGTTGTAAGGTTTGATTAAGTTTTTCAGTGCAGGAATTAAATGAACTGAAATGGATTTTTAGGCTTAAAGGTCACTATTTTCTGGGTCTAAACAATTATGTTACCATAAGGTCTTTTCTTAACACACGTAGATAGTTATCTTATGTTTATTTTTCATAATACTAGACTATTTGGTTCTTAATAATTCATTAGAAACAATATTTTATACAGGTTTTAAATTTCATATATCTATTTAATATTTAATATTTATATTTATTATTAAATTGTTTATATATCATTATAATGGCGATTTATATATACATTTTTGATATTTTTTGATATTTATGAATTTATAAACAATTTTAAAAAATTTTGTGACTCATGCTTTATTATAGCTGAGGTCTTTGAATGAAAGTTTTTTATATTTACATTTGTTACTATATCTATATAAATATTAGAATTTTATTTATGATATTTACTGTATTTAATTTTTAAAACTGTTAATGACAATATATGGACAGTTTTATATTTTGCATTTTGCATTTATTACTATAAAGCTATATAATAAATATATAAGAATATATACATTGTTTACGTTTTACACTTCAGGTTTTAACATAATTTGATCATCCTTAGTATGCTGCATACAAGTTAAACTACATTAAGTTCAGTTCATTTTGAATGATTGTTGTCTATTTTTGTATATTACCGCTTGTTTTTTTGAAATTCATTAGTGAATATGAACATTAATTGCACATCATTATAGCAGACTATGAAGCAAGCTCATCACAGTGCTAATACCCTTTTTGAATGTGTTTTTATTTCGTGTTTTAGTATTTCTTTAATTTAAATGAAGTTAAATACATAATTGTATAATTGACTAATTAATTGATTGAATAATGAATTATCTCTTGCTATATAAGTTCGTTTCATTTAGTTGTATATTGTCTGAAGAAGCGTATCTGGAGATACGCGAAAGCGCTCACTTTATCTTCTAATAAATCGTTCTGCATTTATTTTAAAACGTGGAGAGTCTGAAGTTTATGTTCTGCACTTTTTATAGTGCAGGGGTTTTGTCAGATTGTTTAAGAATTTTAAATGCTACTATGAGTTGGCTCTGCTGGAGAAGGTTAGGGAATTCGATCCAACCCAGGTTTTGTAGGTTGCTACAATGATGGGTTCTGTAGGGCATGCCAGTTGCAAATCTGGCAATATGATTATAACATGTTAGTTTGTTTACTTCAGTTATGTTAAGATTTGTAAGAATAGGGGAGGCATATAGGAGGGTAGAGAGGAGATGGGAGCGGGCAGTGGCCATTTTTGCTACTGGGCTAAGAAAGGATTTTATTCGATAGAGCGACCCGAGTTTTTTATTAACGGTTTTAATAGTCTGATTGATATGGATATCATATCTAAGTTTATTGTCAATGGTAACTCCCAGTAGTTTAGTGTAGGAGTCTGGGGAGATGTTTGTCCCATTTTTGGATTGAATATAAAAGGGTGTGGGTATGACCTTATGAGTGGGGTAGAAGATTAACAGTTTGGTTTTGTTTGGATTAAGAATAAGTTGACGTCCCAGTAACCAATTCTCTACTGCCGTAAAGCAGGATTGTGTTTTTGATAATAAATTAACTGGAGATGAGTCAGAACAAACTAATGAATACAGGTGGCATCTGGGATGGCTTTGTAGAGGTCATTTATGAAGACAGAAAAGAGAAGAGGTCCCAATATGGAACCTTGAGGAACCCCTATGGTATTAGATAGGAGGCTAGAGAGCCTGTTCTGCCAGAGTACAGCTTGCTGTCTCTCTGAGAGATAGGCTTGAAACCACTCTAGAGTTTGGTTGTCTAAATGGAGATTTTTTAGGGTATTGTGAAGTAATTGATGGTTCACCATATCAAAGGCCTTTGACAGGTCCAGAAAGAGAGCTGACAATATTTTTTTGTTATTCCGGTTGTGGTTAATTGTGTCAGTAAAAGAGAGAAGAGCAGTGGTTGTACTATGGTGTGGTCTAAAGCCATGTTGAGAACTGGAGAGTAGGTTGTTCTGGATAAGATAGTAAAGAAGCTGTCTGTGTACACATTTCTCCATGATTTTGGCCAATGGTGACAATATAGCTATGGGCCTGTAATTTGACAGTTCCGTTGATGAGCCTCCTTTATGGAGTGGTATTACATAGGATATTTTCCATATTGAGGGGATTTTTGCTTCGGCCAAGGTACGATTGATGAGAATCGAGATGGGGTAAGCTATGACATCAGCAGCTTTTTGTAAATATTCGGCTGGGAGAAGGTCAGTGGAGAGAGTAGTTGGTTTTAGTTTTTTCAGTAGTGTGCATATGTAGGCAGTGGGGACAGGTTGAAATTTAAAGGTGGGTATGGACTTTAGGGTGATATCTGTTAACTGGGGGCAAGTAGTTGATAGCTGGTTGGCTAGGGATTGTATAGTGTCCGTGAAGAAGGTATTAAAGGAATTGGCTACTTCCTCTGGGATTTTATCTGATAGTTTTTCTGGGGTAGGAGTTGAGCTTTTACCTGGGTGGAGTAGATTGTTTAAACTGGCCCAGAATTTTTGGGGATTGTTTTGGTGTTTGTATTGTAGTTGACAATAGTAGTTTTTTTTGTCTAGGGTTATAGATTTTTTGGTCAGATTTCTTTGCTGTTGAAATTTAATGCGGTCGAGGGGGGACTTGGTTGTGCGCCATATATCCCAGGTTTTGTTTCTTAGTTTAATTAGGGATTTAGTGTCCTTTGTTAGCCAAGGTTCTATATTTGTTTTAATTCTAATTTGTCTTTTTGG